>NW_006159509.1:1034248-1054599 GCF_000334495.1 Tupaia belangeri chinensis
TTTTACTGTGTCAAAAGTTGACTACCTCATGATGTCTTGTTATATTAGAATCATTAGTCCTTTCTTGGGTAAAGCACTAAAACTCTACTTGAACAGGTTTCTGTAACACATAATTGAACAAAGTTTTAACTGATAAACCTCTGTATTATTTTTACATACTCAGTTATTTTGCACGAATTTCTGTAGATTTATTACTGTGAAAGATCATGTATCTTAGTGTTGTGTAAGTGGCATATGTTTATGTAATATTTATACCATTTTCTATTCAATGCATAAAAATAGAAGTACTTTGAAAATAAATATTAGATATTATTTTAATTTTAAAAGTAAAGTCTACCTATCCATAATCTCTTCTATAAGCCCTATTTCAATGGAGCCAATGTCTCCACTTTTGATCTGGATCACATTCTCTGTTCCATTCTGTGTCTTCTCAAGGACGTGCACATTCAATTATTCCTTCTCACATTTCTGTTATTATTATCAGTTCATTTACATAAAATTTGAGTGAAATCTCAAATATTTTATAGTACATTCTATATTAAAAATCAGAAACTGAAAAGAAAAACAAACAAACCTTTAGGTCATATTTCCTAGCAGCTGTCACCCATATCTCCACTTTCTTTCATAGCTAAATTTCTTTTTTTTTTGGGGGGGGGAAGGTTTTTTTTCACTCTAGGCCGCGTGCGCTCACCAGACAGACAGAGACATAGAGACAGAAAGTGAGAAATCACCCCCCAAGGGGGATGGTCACGCTGCAATCCCTTCTTCTCCATTCTCCTCTCGGGATCTTGGACACACACGCACATGCGCTCTGCGTGAGTTTTAAGCCACCAGGTCCGGGACACGAACCACGGTCAACTACGTGGGAGTCCAGCGACATAGCCATTACGCTAACTGCTGGTTCCCATAACTAAATTTTTTGAATTACCGAAGAGTCCATGTTCTCCCACAGCTCCTGTTCACAATTCAAATAATTTCATTTCAGCTTCCATTTCATTCATGTTATTGATAATGCTTTTGTAAATAATCTCCATGTTATCAATTCTACATTTTCTGCATTTATTCTTTTTGAACGATTAGCAACCTTCCACACAAATGAATGCATAATTTTTCTTGAAACATTTTTCTCTTTTGGATTTTTTTAAAAAAAATTCTTTATGATAGAGTGCCTGTGTAGAGACACACACACACACACACACACACACACACACACACACACAGAGAGAGGATAGAGAAGCTACAATATCTGGTCATGCCTCAATCCTCTTCCCCACCCAGTTCTTCCAGCCTGTCAGATCTCGGTATGTCTCTCTGTGCCTGATGTGTGTCATGCTGACTGGGCCACAGTTTCAAACTATGATTGCCATGTGGGATTCAGCTTCTTTTGAGCAGAGCATTACCAGTGTATGACAGAGCTGGCCCCTCTTTTTGATTTCTTAACTCAGTTTTCTCCCCATCTCTGCATTTATTTTCAATATTGGTTTTCTTCTATTTCTAATTTCTAAGTTTTGACTACTCTCAGGCTTATTTCATGTTATTTATTTAATATTCACTCAGCTGATTTCATCTCATCTCATGCCTTTAAGAATAACTGAGATAACACAAAGGTCAGATTGCAAAATCAGGCTCAAAAGAATCAATTACCTTACTATCGAAATTTACTAATAATTTTAAAGATACATGTAATTCCAGTTTAGTGTGCCCTGAGCAATCCTAGGCAGAACAGATATATCTTGATAAAAGCATTCCATGATAAATGCTCTCTTACTAGAAAATTCATGTATTTGTTGAAAGTGTAATGTAAATATGCTTACAAGGAGATATGCCATGTAACCTTGTTCTTTCTTTCCCAGGGGATATGCTCCCTTAATGGGAGAGAATGGGTGCAAACCTGCTGCTAATCCTTTCCTCCCAAACAGATGTTGATATATTGATATTAATATTGGTATTGATATTTATATCGAAATTGAGATATAGATGCTGATACCTCCCAGGTTTAAATCTTGCCCTCTATGCCCGATGCATATATATATATATGGGCTACTATTGGCATTGTCTGAAAAGTCATGATACATTTTTGCATAGAAAAACAGAAAAAAAATACGTCATGACTTTTCAGACGACCTAATATATGCTAGGCACTGTTCTAGAAACCGTATTTTTAAAGCAGATTAAAGTATATTCGAAATAATCTTTTCTTCCTTATAAATGTAGTTAAGATGGATTCCAGTAGAAAATAAGACATTAAGCCAAGATTATGAATATGTACAATCAATTAAACTGATGCTCTGAGGAAGGGGCATGGAAGTCACTCAGTTTGTGGCAGAAAACTGCTTTGTATAAAAGGTCATGTGTTTAAATTAGATAAATTATTTTTACTGGCTGTATTTTTGGTGTTTTATGTCTCATTATTTTTATGTTAATAAACCTCAATGTTTATCCCATAGCTAATTATACCTAGAACTATGTGGTACAAAAGCAGTTCAGTAAGTTTTTCATGAACAAAAAATTATGCTATGTCTTTAGTTTACTTAATTACAAGGTTTTGGAAGGTAATGTATTTTAATTTTTAATCTTTTAGTGTGCTCTTAATGTGTGTTGCAAATAGTGGATAAGTGCTTCATAGATATTTGTTCTTTGATCCCGTGAGAACATAGCATCTATAACCTTAACCAGGTTTTCATTGTTTTTCTTGCCACTCATGATTTTACCGCTCCCTTTACACAGATAGTATTTAATGGCCCATTATCATAATCTTTTTCTTGCATAAATTTTTAATACTGCTCTTCCTTTGTTCTGTTCATCTGAGAAGCCTCCAAGCCTGGTTTTATCTGACTAATCCATAGGTTTTGTACCTGGATCTGCAGACTGAAAATAACTGAAGAAAAAAAGTACATACATGCTCCACTTGAGCTCTGTAAATACTAATCTCAAGCAGGTTCTTTTCCAGTGCATTCTGGCAATCTCGGTATATTTTCTAGGTTTAATTCTATTAGAATTCTGTTAGACAAGGACTTCATACCGTTGTATTCTCAAATCTCTAAGGCTCCATTCTGTTAGACAATGACTTCATACCTTTGTCTTCTCAAATCTCTAAGGCTTTTTTCTTGTAATTTGCACCATCAGTTCATATTACTTCCAATGTTACTGAGAGTGTAGAATGAATCAGAATAGAAATTTTCCTACTTCCCACATTTACCTACCAACTGTACCTGTGCCTGTATGCATTGTTTCCTCTTTTGTTAGCCAGAGATAAATTGTCTGTAATTCAAGCCAGCACTTTCAGTTCTGGGATCCAGTCTATCATCAGGTTTTTTGTTTTTCACTTCATCATTACCATCAGTACTGAAAAAAATATATAAATGTTCCCTTAATAAGAAAAGCATATTCTTGACTTCATTTTTTCCTTATAGGTATGTCTTATTTCTCTAACCCCTTTTGGACAAATATTTTGTTGAAGACATTTCTATGTTTTGATTCTAGTTCTTCTCTTCCTATGTTTCTTCACTTAGGCTATTCACACACACCACTCTGCTTGCCTATTGCTTCCCTCGCGAGCTCCAATAAAGGCTCTGGTTCATGCTTTCTTCTCACTCCATCATGCCTCCTGACTGATTCTGGGGCTGCTCCACGTGGCCTTGTGTGACATGGCCTAACCGCTTCACTTAGAGGCTGTGGGCAGTAAAACTTTTGCATTGATTTCTCTGTGTTCTCTCTCAATTACCTCCATAAAAAATACCAAATGCAATCACAATAGACTTTCATACATATCATTCTACCAAAACAATTCTTTAAAGAAAACTAGAAATCACCTTGCTAGTGTCTCCAACAGGGAAAAAAAAACAACAACAACAAAGAAAAAAACAAACGAACAGACAAAAAAGACAACATATTGGCTTTCATGAACCAGCAGTGTTTCCTCAAAAGCCACTTTCAAAATAGGAATTCTGAACCACCACTCTCAGACACTCTCTTATCTTCCTCTAGGTCATTTGTCCCTGTCTCCTCTACTGCTTCTTACTGATCACGTTGACTTAAATATGAAAAATTTAAAGTTTTCAGCACTTATACCTCTTATCTTTTCCACTCCCACTCTTTTCTTGTTGATGTTTATAGTTTCAAGACTTTAAAGTTCATCTGTATACTGATAAATTTATGTCTTCACTGAACTTGGGGTTTGTTTATACTTTTCCCCACTCAATATTTTCACTTTGCAGTCTAAGAGACACTTCAAAAGACTTTGTCCCAACTTCAGTTTCTTAGAATTAATCTTGGAATCATCCTTGATTCCCATTTTCCCCCCCTTACTTTCACATAATCCATTAGTAAATTCTGACTTTTCTTAACCTGGAGAGCTAAAGTGATCCTTTAATTGTGTTGCCTCTTTGCCTCACATCCTTTAATTATTTCTCACCGTATTCAGTGCATAAATAGAATTCATTACCAAAACCTATAAGACCTTCCAGTACTTTTTAAAAAAAGAATTATTTTATTTAACTTTATTTATTACCATTATTTTAATATTCTCAGAAAGAGACACAGAGGGTGAGAGAGAAAGTGAGAAAGTAAGCTTCCAGGTCTGAGACTTGAACCACGGTTGGTGATGTGGGAGTCCAGTGCCCTTAACCACCACAATCCTCCAATCTACCCTGACTCACTTCTCCATTTTTCTGGCGTGTTTACAGTCCCTTAAGGTATGACAAGAACTTCCTGGCCAAGCCTCTGCTCTGGCTTTTGTCTTGCCTAGTAAACTCCCTTTTCTTATTCATGAGGTTCATACTCTTGTAATCTTTAGGACTCTGCTTAAATATCATCAATCAAATAAGTGAAGTTTTCCCTGACCTTAAAATATAAAAGAGTTTGCTATCCTGACCCCAATAGCTCCTAAACACTTTATTTCTTAATTGTTTGCACAGCACTTAAGATCATTTCAGTTTACCTATTATGTTAAGTTAGGGGATTTAGTTAGTTTTGTTGATAATATCCTAGTGCCCAGGATAGTGCCTTATGCATGGCAGGCATTCCATATAGGTTTATTGAGTAAGGAAATGTATTAATTTTTAATTAATTGAAATAATAGATAAAATTTTGTCAGAGAGGCCAGACAACAGTGTAGTAGTAAAATGACACACTCTACAAGGCAAACCTACATGCGAAGGTACCTGGTTCAAGTCCAGATAGCTTCTTGAGTATGCCAGCATATCTGTGTCCATTGAAGACAGAAGTCTGCCCGTTTTTTTCTGAATTTTCCAAATCTGAGACTTGAACCACGGTTGGTGATGTGGGAGTCCAGTGCCCTTAACCACCACAATCCTCCAATCTACCCTGACTCACTTCTCCATTTTTCTGGCGTGTTTACAGTCCCTTAAGGTATGACAAGAACTTCCTGGCCAAGCCTCTGCTCTGGCTTTTGTCTTGCCTAGTAAACTCCCTTTTCTTATTCATGAGGTTCATACTCTTGTAATCTTTAGGACTCTGCTTAAATATCATCAATCAAATAAGTGAAGTTTTCCCTGACCTTAAAATATAAAAGAGTTTGCTATCCTGACCCCAATAGCTCCTAAACACTTTATTTCTTAATTGTTTGCACAGCACTTAAGATCATTTCAGTTTACCTATTATGTTAAGTTAGGGGATTTAGTTAGTTTTGTTGATAATATCCTAGTGCCCAGGATAGTGCCTTATGCATGGCAGGCATTCCATATAGGTTTATTGAGTAAGGAAATGTATTAATTTTTAATTAATTGAAATAATAGATAAAATTTTGTCAGAGAGGCCAGACAACAGTGTAGTAGTAAAATGACACACTCTACAAGGCAAACCTACATGCGAAGGTACCTGGTTCAAGTCCAGATAGCTTCTTGAGTATGCCAGCATATCTGTGTCCATTGAAGACAGAAGTCTGCCCGTTTTTTTCTGAATTTTCCAAAATCCTTTCCAGAGGACCTGGAGGGAGTCATGCCCATAAATATTAACGGACCATCTTGACCCATTGATAACAGGATTCTTCCTACATCCTTTCCCTGGCATAGTATCTTTGTGAGATGTTAAGATTACTTATCTCTCTGAAAGTATATTCTTTTCTGATTTCAGCAACTATCCTTTTCCAGTCACCAACCTAAGAACTGTAAAACCCACCTAAAACCCACAAGCCCTCCCGACACACACACACACACACACACACACACAAACACACACACACTTCCGCATGTCCCACCTTTTTGGGCTGGACCAGTGGAAAAATTCTTCACTAAATTCCCAACTTTTGCTCTCAGAATCAAATAAAAGGAACCCCTGTACCTGATCACCCTGAGAAAGGCATGTTTTGCCTCTTCTCTGGGCCTAGGTTACTCATATTCTGCTTATAAGTAAACGGCATTAATTATAGTGTTTATGGTGTTGGTTATTTCCATAGATACCATGATCTAGGGCTAGCTGAAGGATGGGGGTATATGGCAGGGTCAGCACCTTGTTGGGGTTGCACAAACCTCTCTCATTATCTCTCTGTTTCATGGAAGAAATCAGTAAACTTCAAAAAAATTTTTGAGAGATCAAAAAATTGGTAAAAAAAAAGATGATAAGAAATATGACAGCATAACTAATTTAGCTTCAATGAGAGAAATCTCATCCAGGTACGATCCTTTTCTTTGAATCCGGACTTCTGATTTATTTCATGTCCTTGTGCCTTACTACGGTCTGATTACAAGTCACGAATCATATCTTAGAGGCTATAAATAATAAAATGTAAATATGAATCTTGAATATTTTAAATCCATCTATTTTCCAGTTCCCTGTGTAAATAGAGGAAGCTGTAGATTAATGATCTCAAATGCAAGGTTGTCTTGCAAAGGTTAAAAGAAAATGCTCATGATTTCAGTGAATTAGATAGCTAAAGACAAGATTTGAGCAAAAATATTCTAGTATTGCCCAAATTCACTGTCTGTAATTTGAAACATTTTAACTATATTGATTTTAATGTAAAATGTATTATTTTATACTTCTAAACTTTAATAAAATTGTTTTGGATGAAATTAAAGTTAAATTATTTTGAATATAGGTAGTTAAATTTCAATCACTATTACTATATTTAATTCTACGGCCATCTTTTACGACGAGCTTTGGTTGTATAGACAAGCTAAGGAACAGACTCTTGCCCTGCAGCACATCTTCCCAATAGATCTAACTTGCTCAATATGTTACAAATTTCATCCTCTCAGAAAAATGTTTATTACTTTCGAGTTATAATTAACTTATTCTCCAGTGATAGTTTGCTTTGTAAAACAAGCTAATCTTCCCAAATCTTCACATCCACTGGTGATGAGACGGAAAGATAATTTAACAATCAGTTAAAACATTAATTTGGAAACAGCACTCTACTTCGTAATTTAATTATTGTGACTTTATTTATTTTGCCACAGGTTTGTTTATTTTTTAAGAGAAAAAGTTTTTATGCCTAAGGAATTGATGAAAGCAAGAAGCTTATTATACAGCCAATTATTGTTGATAAGTTGACAGCCTTGGAACAGTCCCAGAAAACCTGTCACTTTCTCACCACAGACAAGTTCTGTTTAACAAACCCCTATAGCTAGGTTAAACTATTCGATTATTCTTAAAGTGTTTGACCTCTTTCCTTGTACCCTGCAGGGGAAAGATTTAACATTTAACCAACAGTGAGGAATCCTTGCTGAGGGTGAAAATATTCTTTTTTTCCCTAGCTAGTTGTCAGTTTGGCTTGACTCGTGGTTGAAATATTCTAGTTTAGATTTAATATCTCTGAACAAGGAATTATTTCTTTACTTGATTCTATGCTTTTGTATGCTTCCTTAGCCGCTTTTAAAGATTATTAAATAAACTTTGATATTTTTTCTAAAGACTGAACAGATCTTCAATATTGTCTAATGTACAAAAATATTCTAGTTGCAACTTCAATGGTTTATTGTTTTGCAAATATATGAAAGTGTATGTATGTATCTAGAAATGTATGAAAACATGTATTATAGTGAAAGAAAAATGGTAAGATGAGACCCATGTATACCCCTCTTGGCTGAGACATAGAACTCTAACCAGCCTGATTGTATATCTCTTTCACCCTTCACCTGAGGTAGTTGCTTCTTGAATTTTGTAGTTGGTATTTCTTTCCTTTATATTATAGTCTTCAACATCTTATCTGATTGTATGCAACATATTATTTAATTCTGTATATTTTTAAAGCATTATATAGAAAAAAATCATAGTGTGTGTATTTCCTGTTTCCTTAATTCAATGTCCCCTTATTTGTTGGAGCAGTCTCCTCTTGAAGACTTTATAGTTTCACTGTGAAAAGACCTTGTTCTTTAACAGGAGTTTGATGTTACAGACTTCATAGGATACAGTGGTTTTAGCATCACTGAAGTTGGCTGCCAGTTTTTAGTCTCTGTGCACCGGTTTCCGTTGAAGTTAGTGTTGATGAAGATTCCAGAAACCTATAGATGTCAGTAGTGACAGTGAAGGTTGTTGAGTCTTTGGTCATAATTGCTATTGATGTCCTCCCAATCTTTTTCGATTCCATCATGGAAGTTGTCGCTGGGGGAATATTTCCTGACACTGGATCTGGCTTATTTGTTCAATGGCAGTGTCAAGGTATCAGTTTGATAAATGATGTCTGTAGGATAGCAACAGAGTTGAAAGTATGGGCATGTGTAGAGGACTACGGCTCTGGGATTATGGAAGTATTGGCCCTAGTGCCTGAACACAGGTATCCCTGCTGCTCTGCTGGTAACAGTATGCACATGCTTGTGAAGTTGCAAAGGAACTGAGAATGAATGCACAGACTTGAGCAAAGTTAGAGCAGTTCTGGGGTCAGGGTTAACCAGATTTCTATGTCCCTGGAGAATGAATGTGCTCAGCAAGGGCTTTGCTTTGTGGTCTGGAATGCAAACCGGCTTGATATGTCAATGGCTCTAATTTCTGAGCTCTAAGTGGTCCTACTGTAGACACAGAGTAAAGAACGGGGTATGGCACTCTCAGAGAAGCTAGAATTTCACGGTTGGAATATGTGCAGCATTGGAAGAGTGGGTGGTTCTTTTCCCAGAGTGTTTACATAACTGCTGTATCTTAGTGGGGAAAAGGGACAGCTGCTTAGAGTTCCTTGGGAATGACTAGAGATGTCAGTGGCAAGACATGTCAGTGCCGTCTGTGCAGCAGATCACTGGAAACCATGGTGGCTCCCACTGGAAGGCTGACACCAATAGCCTCTGCCTTTCTTCTTTGCACCTAGCCATCTCTTGGCCTCTCAGGATGGCATCAAGGGCTGTAGAGCTTGCCAGCAATCCTTCCTAAGTAGATAGGAATATTTTTTTTCCCTGCTTTAGAGCATATACACTGACCAGAAAGAGATTAGAGACAGAGAGAGAGGGAAAGTAAGACATTACTGCCCCTCCCCCCAAGGGGAATGACTACACTGCAATTCCTTCTCTTTCTGCTAAGGTTTTGGGCATGCACCCACACACACCCAGATTGTTTTTAAGTTGCTGGGTCTGGAATTAGAACCTTGGAGTTGGCATGTGGGATCCAGTGCCTTAACTACCACATCACTAAGTGGACCCTGTATATAGGATTTGTTGTTGTTGTATATAGGATTTGTTGTTGTTGTTGTTGCTTTATTTTGCTTCACTGTAATACTGAAGATTTTTAAATGCATCCTGGACCCCTTTCTAGGATATTTTGCTCTGTGATTAGCTGTCTATCTATGTATTTGATTTATTTTAGGGGGAGGGGAATATTTCCAGAGTTAGAGATATTATCTCCTACTCTGTCACTTTGGTCTCATCTTCTACTTTTAAATTTGAATTAATGAAAGACCATGGTCTCAATTATAGCAGAATTTGTCACTCATGCCATAGCAATGTTGCATTTTTATTATAAATCCCCTTTTCTTTTTTTTTTTTTTATAAATCTCCTTTTCTGTGGTATATATCCTGTGATGTTAACTTGTAAGAGGATAAAAGGTTGTATTAAAAGTGGCTCAACTCATATGAAAATTGATTTCTAAAAATTGTTTAAATTAGCATTTACCAGAGATCAAATAAACCAAAATTTACAGAAAACTGAATACTCTTCAGGTTGAAACTGAAACCACATAAACTATGCATATGTTAACTACATTATAAGCTGAGAAGTTGAGTGAAAAGGTCAAGTCCATGCATTTCTTCTGAATAGGAAATTTTAGAACCAAGGTATCTTAAAGTTATGTATCTTTCTAAAAAGTATGGAGAGAAGGAATATGAAAAAATAAATTAAGAGGGGGTTTTTCTAATGCCACTTATTATTAAGTAAACTACATAACATTTTCCTTCCATTTTTCAAATGTTCTATATTTCTGCTTTGAGAATATATCTGGTGGGCCAGGAGATAGAGCAGTGCTAAAGCTACTGGACTAGCACTGGAAAGGTCCTAGGTTTGTGTCCTGAGCAGATGAGGAGTGTGCACACATGTCAGTGATCCACAACTTTACACGTATTAACAAAAATACAAAGGGATTTATGTTAAAGATTTTTCAGGACTTTCCTCTAAGGTTTCCCTTTTGAGAAAGTTTATTCTGACGTACAATAGCATCTCTAGTCTCTCTACAACCCTTGAGTAAATTTTTGTTATGTGATAGATCGAAAAGTGCATGGGAAATGCCTAGATAAGCTTTAATTCCATTTTCCCCAAAGTGTTTTGAAGTCCCCTCCAACATGATCCCATATGATAATACATATAGCTTTTAAAATTTTCTTTATTACCATTAACTTAATGAGGGCAGGAACTTCACGAGTTTTCTTCTCTGCTCCTTCTTTTGTATTTGAAATGGCTACAGTGGGCCTGAAATGGAGCAGGGATTTATTTGTGAGGATATTGCTACAATCTTTTACTGTTCCACGATAGAAACGAATTAAGCATAAAAATACTAAAAGTTGCTACTTCCAAAGGGCGATATTAGAGATGATTTAAATATCTATCTATCTATCTCTCTCTCTATATATATCTTTTCATTCATTATGTATTTCATACGTTGATCATGCATTTTGGTACTTTATAATTAGAAAAAACATACATTAAAATGCATTTAAAATCCATTCTATTTTAACATGCAGTATAGATTTTGGTTCACTTATTGTCTTGTGCAGGTGTGCCAACTCTTATTGAATAAGATAATGCACATGGTATATTAAAAAGATCCAAAATTACACAAAAAGAGAGAATTATAGTGTTTTCAGTTCACCTCAAGATCATTTAAACTAAATCGTAAGATCTTTGCAAATAATTAATACAGAGTTATTTAGAGAATATAGTTTATGGAATGAAGATAAAGAAAATATCTTAAAAATTCAACTTCAGTTTTTCTTCGTGAGATCTGTATTCCAAGAATAGGCTGACTCCTAGAAAGAAATGATTTTTTGTGGGTTTTTAAAGTCAATTTAAATGCATTTCACATTTCCATTTCCAGTACTCACATTGCTACTCAATATTTAACTGATTATAACCAGACATAATTTCTAGATACATACTGTGTATAATGTTGTTGTTCTCACTCTTAATGCATGGTTCACAGGGAGATAAGAGTACTGTTTTCTACGTTCAGGGACCTACGTAGTTTGTCTAACTGTGCATTATTCATAATTTACAACTTGGTAGAGAAGTAAGATATAGGTGTATTTGCTGCTATTTTGAAATACCCCAATTACTAAAATTGTTATTTTTATTTTCTAGAAAATTAACAGGTAAATACAGGAATGATGATGTATATACATGTGCAGAGATAACATATATGCCATTTGAAAGATTCAATTACATATATATTTTTTTTCAAATTACCTAATCAGGAGTTCTGATAAGGCTTATTATTTTTAATTTTCAGGATATTTAGCTATCAGAGAGATTTTAAAACTTTTAATTATCAGAGATATTTGAAAGCTGATAATACAATGCTAAGTAATTTAATTGTATTTCCTTAGATAACATTTTCAAAAAAAATGAATATGAGGGACCAGCAGTTGGCGTAATGGCTGCGTCACTAGACTCCTATGTAGTTGACCATGGTTCGAATCCTGGACCCGGTGGCTTAAACTCACACCATGCGTATGTGCGTGAGTGCCCAAGATCCCAACAAGAGAATAGAGAAGGGATTGCAACGTGGCCATATCCCTGGGGGGTGATTTCTTGCTTTCTGTCTCTCTGTCTCTCTCTGTCTTTCTGGTGAGTGCACATGCTCTATGGCAAAAACTTCTCCAAAAAAACAAAAGAAAGAAAAAAGACTATGAAATGAAATATTTTCCTCTTTTTTTTAGAGGTTTTGTTACAGGGTGTGCGTGCTCACTGGAGAGAGAGAAAGACAAAGACAGTGAGAGGGAAAGTGAGAAATAAGCCTGAATAGCCATGCCAAAATCCCTTCTCCTTTAATTTCCTCCCAGGGTCTCAGACATGCACATACATGAACCCACAAGAGGTTCAAGTCACTGAATCTGGGACTTGAATTGCTTGTGCTAAACAAAACAAAACAAAGAACACAAACCAAAGACCAAAAGCAAAACCCAAAATCAGAACAAAAAAATACAAACCTAAAAGTATCACATTACCTACTTAAAAGTTATAGTAATCAAAACAGCATAAAGACAGGTACATTGACCAATGGAACAGGAAGGAGACCCAGAAAGAAATGCATGCATTTATAATTTATTGAATTTTGACAAAAGTGCTAAGAATAACATCTCTTCAATACATGGTGTTAGGCAAACTAGGTATCCCATACAGAAGAATAATACTGGACTTTCACCAAACACAGTACATAAAAATCAACCCACAATGGAATGAAGACTTAAATGTAATAACTGAAGCTTTAAAATTATTAGAAGAAAACATGAGAAAATCTCTATGAAATTGGTCTGAGTGAAGATTTCTCTGATATGAAACTCAAAAACAGTTAACAAATTGCATCAAATTTAAAAGTTTCTATACAGTAAAAAAAAAAAAATTAAATTAAAAAAAAAAAAAGCAATTAAGAGGGACCAGTAGGTGGTGTAGTGGTTAAAGCACTGGACTCCCACATGGTTGAGCATGGTTTGAGTCCTGAAAGGGGTGATTTGAAACAGTACATGTACATGCATTCCCAAAGTCCCAGGAGGAGAATGGAAGAAAAGGGATTGTGTCAGGGCCATCCTCTTGGAGGCAGGGAGGAGGTAATTTCTCACTTTCTTTCTCACTGTCTCTCTCTGCCTCTCCAGTGAGTGCATGTGCTTTATGGCAAAAACCTTGGAGGGGAAAAAAAGAAGGAATTAATACTGTGAAAAAACAACCCACCGATTGGGAGAAAATAATTGCAAACCTTATATCTGATGAGGGGTTAATTCCTAAAATATTGATATGTAAGGAGCTAAAGCTATTCAATAGCAAGAAAACAAAGAACCCTATTTTAAAAATGGGCAAAGGACCTAAAACTTTCTAAGATGAAGAGATACAATGGTTAACAGATATATGAGAAAGAATTTCATCATTGGAAAAAAGATGAGAAATATTTGCAAAGATACAGAGAAAAGAAAATTATTTGGTAATGTTGAGAAGAATGTAAGTTAATGTAGCCATATGGAAACAGTATGGAGGTTCCTCAGAAAACTAAAAATAGAACTACTATGTGATCTGAGCCCAGAAAGTGGCATGGTAGTTAAGGGCATTGGACTCCCACGTGGCCAACCATGGTTCAATTCCTAGATCTGGCGGGTTGCTTTCTCACTTTCTTTCTCTCTCCCTCTCCCCCCTCCCTCCCTCTCTCTTCCTCTCTCCCTTTCTGGTCAAATTAAAATACATAAATAAATATAAATAAATAAGGTTAAATATAATAGTTCTTCCCCCCCAAAAAAATGGATTACTATATGACCTAGCAATCCTAATTTTTGGTGTATTTCCAAAGAAATTGAAACCAGTATGCTGAAGTGAGACCTGCATTCTAATGTTTACTGCTGCATTATTTACAGTAACTGAGCTGCGAAAGTAACCCAAGTGTCCACTGTTGAATGCACGAATAAAGAAAATGTGGTATAAATAAACAATGAATGCTACTCAGCTTTAACAACAAAAGCAAATCCTGCTGTATGTGACAGCCTGAATGAACCTAGAGGGCATTATGCTATGTGTAATAAACCAGGCACAGACACATACTGTATGATCTTGCTTATGTGTAGAGAGTAGAATGGTTATTACCACAGGCTGAGGCAAGTGGGATGGTTGGGAAAGGGAGGATACTAATCAAAGGGCATAAAACTTTAGTTAGACAGGAAGAATGAGCTTTAGTGACCTATTGCACAGAATACTTTCTATAATAAAAATGCATTGTACATTTCAAAAGTGCTAAAAGAATAGATGTTAATACACAACATGATAAGCAAGTGAACTGATAAATGTGTTAATTAGCTTGACTTAGTCCTTCCATATGTAAACACGTATGTATTCAAGCATCATATTGTATTCCATAAATATATACAATGATTATTTGTCAATTAAAAATAAAATTAAGGGACCAGCAGTTGGCCTAATGGTTATGTTGCTGGACTCCCATGTAGTCGACTGCAGTTCGTGGCCCAGACCTGGTGGCTTAAAACTCATGCTGGGCACCTGTACGTGCATGCCCAAGATCCTGAGAGGAGAACAGAGAAGGGATTGTGGCTTGGCCATCCCCCCTGGGGGGTGATTTCTCGCTTTCTGTCTCTCTGTCTCTCTCTGTCTTTCTGGCAAGTGCACATGTTCTATAGCAAAAACCTCTCAAAAAAAAAACCACCTAAAATAAAAAAATAAAAATCTACTAAACTATAAAGTGGGGACCAGCAGGAGTAGTCGACTGCAGTTCGTGGCCCAGACCTGGTGGCTTAAAACTCATGCTGGGCACCTGTGCGTGCATGCCCAAGATCCTGAGAGGAGAACAGAGAAGGGATTGTGGCTTGGCCATCCCCCCTGGGGGGTGATTTCTCGCTTTCTGTCTCTCTTTGTCTGTCTGGCGAGTGCACGTGCCCTATAGCAAAAACCTCTTAAAAAACAAACAAACAAACAAAAAAAACAAAAGCAAAAAAACTATGAAGTGAAAACCCAAGGAACTATCATTCATAACCATACCTAAGACTTTGCTGGTACCCCAGAAAGTCACCTGTCCATTTTCTTGCCTTCACCGAGTATAAAACCATCTCTCTTTGTTGGAGTGCTTCTATTACTAACACACTCTTAATTTTCTCAGTGTTTTGCTTTCTATGTATGAATTCCTAAAAGTACACTACCTTATTTTGAACATTTTATGAGCAGATATGTTAATAAGATATTGCATTCTTTTTTTTTTTTCTTAGCATTATCAAATGAACTACATTCAAGTTGTATATGCTTTAGATTTTGGGAGGAGGGGTTTATGATTTTAAATTGTTAGAGTAGTTTCATTCATTCTATTGTTGATAAACACATATATTGTTATAGGTTTTGATTATTATAAATAATACTACTAAGAACATTCTCATCCATTGTACAGCTTTTCATGTATCCTCATTGTCATCTGTATAAGTGTCTTAGAATGAAATTCCTAGATAAAGCAATGCAGATGTGTCTTTAAAGGTCTAGATAATAGCCATTTGAGATTGAAGGTTTTTTATTGGGAATATTTTGACTACAAAGTTAATTATTTTAATTATAGAGTTACTTAGGTTTTTTACTACTTTCATGCAAGTTCTATAAGACTTTCTTTTTTGATTAGATCATTTTTATTTAAATTTCAAAATATATGAAGACAAATTTACTCTTAAAATACTCTTAAGTCCATCTTAAGCAATAATCCTCTTTTCATTTGTGATAAAAATTTTGAATTTTCTCTAATGCCTTTTTAATTTTTTGAGTCTCAGGATTTTGGACACACACACACACACACACGCCTGGCATCAGATTTAAGTCATTGAGTCTGGGACTCAAATCAGTTGACTATATGGGAGTCCAGCGACATAACATTTTGCTCTCTGCTGGTCCCCACCTCTATAGCCTTTTAAAATAAATTATTTTCTCCAGTGATTTAGTTTTCTTTCCCTTTCTTTTTTCACAGTTACTATGTGATGAATCTTTTTATGTGTGCCTCTTGTATTTAAAAATAACATATACTCTACAATATTAAAAAAAATAATGTTTTAATTTATTATTTTTAGATTTGCTATAAGATATATTGTTCTCACTGGGTTTGGGGGAGAGAAAGGAAGCCACCAGGACCAGGACTTGGACCACAGTCAACAATTTTGACCAGAGCCTTAACTACCATATCAACTGCTGGCCCCTTTCTACAATAATTTGGTATTCCTTTTTATATATGACTGTTATGCCAATAGTTTAATTAAATTAAAATATTCTATAGTTTCAATTTTTTAAATCTCCATTGCTAAGGTATTTTTCATTTTTTGTTATTTAATTAAATAGAATTTTTGAAGTATAATTGGTATACAGAGAACAAATATTTAGTGTGAGCACTTGGATGAGTAAGGTCATATGCAAACATCATGAACCTATCACCAAGGTAATAATCAAGGTAATAACCGTAGCCCAAGTTGGACAACGTTTCCTTCTCTCTCTTTTCTTGTTTGTTTTAATGCAAATAGTACTTAACATGAAATCTACCCTCTTTAAACATTTTTTGGGGGAGGCTGGCAGGTGGCATGGTAGTTAAGTTTACTGGACTCCAACATGGCCCATCTTGGTTCTAGTCCTGGACCTCGTGGCTTGCTTTGTCTCTTTTTCTATGTCTCTCTCTGGTCAAATTGAAATAAATAAATGAATACAATGAAATCTTTAAAATATTTTTGTGTGTATGTAATTTGTGGTGATTTTAAAAACAGGATTTCTTATGTGTCCCAATCCTCCCTCAGTTTTCCAAGTAGCTGGCACAGCAGGCAGGCCTTACCACATCTGGCCTTCCAGGAAGGGCCAGAAACCAAACCCAGGTCTACTGGGTGGCCCAGTCTACCAAGCACCAGAATCCAGTGTGTGCTACATGGCTAGTCTTTAACAAATTCTTAAGTACATCAAAACATTAATTTTTGGCACAACCTTGTACAGGATATTTCTAAAACTCATTCATCTATTATACATGAAACTATGGCCATTGTACAACAAATCACACTTTCTCACACCTACCTGCTGGCAACCACTATTGTATTCTGTGCTTTTCTGAGTTTGACTGTATTATTGATATAAGTGGAATCAGGTAGTATTTATCCTTCTATGATTAGCTCATTTCATTTAGCATAACGTTCTCCAGGTTCATCCATGTTGTCACAGATGGCAAGATTTACTACATTTTTTCAAGGCTAAATTATATTTATTTTATTATTTTTTTACCACATACTCTTTATCCATTCATCTCACAGTAGACACAGATTTTTTTTTTCTTTCCATATTCTGGCTATTGTAATTAATGACCCAATTAACATTAAAGTATAGATATATCCTCGAGAGCTTTATTTCAATTCTTTTGGATATAGACCCAGAAAAGGAATTGCTGGATTAAATGACAGGCCTATTTAAAAATTTTAAAGATGCTTCATACTGTTTTACATTCTTTTATACCATTTTATATTCTTTATGTTTTTACATTTCTACCAAAAGCGTACAAGGGTTCCAGTTCCAGCGTACCCCCAGCACTTATTTTCTTTTTAAAATAATGATAATAAATATCCTAAATATCATTGTAATTTTTTCTGGCCAGAGTGAGAGAGAGAGAAATTGAGAAATTGGGGAATAGCCACACCACAATCCTTTTTCCTCCATCTCTCACTCTTTTGAGGATTTTGGGCAGGCACACATAGACATCTTGTGTATTTTTCAAGCTCCTAGATGTAGGACTTGAACTGTGCAGTTGGCTGTGTGAGATCCAGGCCACCTTAACCACCCTACACAGACTGACTCTTGTTGCAGTTTTTGATTTGCATTTTCCTGATACTTAATATTGTTGAGTGATTTTTTCATATGCATATTAGTCATTTTTGTGTCTTCTTTAATATCTGTTTGAGACCTTTTTCCATCTTTAAATTGGTTGTTTGTTTTTGAGTTATAAGAGTCCATTAAATATTTTGGAAATTAACTCATCAGATGGATGATTTGTAAATGTTTTCTCCTATTTTTCAGGTTGACGTTTATGTTTTATTGACTATTTTGTTTGCTGAGAAGAAACTTTCTGGCTTGATTAAGAGCCAGTAGTTTATTTGCCTATGTAACTTGTGCTTTTGGTGTCATATCCAAAATATTATTTCCAAGACCAATGTCAAGAAATTTTTCCATTATGTTTTCTTCTATGAGTTTTGGGTCTTACATTTAATACTTTTGGTCTTTAAAGTCAAGGTCTTGAAAGTATTTAACAATTCTTTAAAATGCTCATTTGTCATGAGTTAACATTTTGGAAACAACTCTTTAGTGACTTAAATGACAATACAGCAGAGACATTGATTAAGTTTACCCTGAAATGCCTTTCTGTTTAAATATTAACAGGCAAAGAAATGAAAAAGATGCAGTTTAGGCATTTTCAAATGCAATAGTATTGAGTTGATTGTTTTTGTTTTTGTTGTTTACTGAATGATAAATTTATTTAGCATGTGGATATTTAGTTTTCCTAACATTTTCTGTTGAACAGACTATCTCTTACCATTGTATATTCTTGACAACTTGTCAAATATCAGTTGGCCATATATGAACAGGAGAAAATACAGTAAACAGATCACACGTTAACATTTCAAAAGTTAGTTGGCACAATATAAGCAGTTACACTTGTCATTTAGTCCAGTACTTGTAAATTTTTATTGAAATCTACATTGCTACATGTATTATGAGCTTTTATTGTTTGAAATATGTTATCTAAACCAACATTTAGTATCAACATAAAATTTGTGACTATAGAGATTGCTCTGAATATATTATTCTATCTATAATAGTTTGTATTTTGAAAAAAATGTGCAAATTAATATAATTGTATGACAAGGTAAACTATTGTTTCTCTAGTAATTTAATAAAGATAAATATAACTGAAAATATAGATATTTGTTTTGGAACTGTGCTAAAAATGTATCTTTTTCAAGTCATAACTTCTCATCTATGAAATGAAGCCTAAAATTTTCCTGAAGATAGGAATTATGTATTTTCTATTTTTGATATTGCGTGAATCTAATATACCTTACTATAGAGTATTTTGGTTAATTGCCAGAGGGGTACGGTGAGCTTTTTAGAGAGAGGCAGAGAGGAAGAGGGAGGAAGAAGAGGCCCCTCAATGAAGTATGGTCATGCCATAGTCTCCTCCTGCATTTCTCTATCTTCTTTGGATTTTGACTATGACACACATGTGCCTGGTATATTTTTAGGTCACTAGGGCTAGGATTCTGACCACAGCTGGCCTTGTGGAATGTGTCTCCCTTAACCACCAGGCTATAAGCCTGGCACAAGAGTGTATAGTCAAAATACAACTTTTCAATGAAAAACCTCTCCCTATCTCTGAGAGATTTTATAAACATAAATTTTGAGTGTTTATTCAGAAGTAGTTAAGAAATAATTATATGTTAAGTAATTATATGAATGAATAAACTTATACCTAAGTATATGGACTTATAGTTTCCTTTGTATTACCACTGATTATTTTTATAACATTGCAATATGGGAGGATTACGATATTAACCACTTTTGCATATTAAAGAAAGTTCGCTCAGAGAGGTGAAGTGATTTTCTTAAAGGAACACTGATTTATTGGCAGAATTGGGAATATAGTCTTGATTGTCTGTTCCACATTTGGTGTTTTGCTACCATGTACTGTGCTTTGCCAGTGGACAGTGATTATTATGCCCCATGGGATTATAACCTTGAAAGCTTCTCTTCATCATGAGTTAATTCTCAGTACTGGCATCAGTGATTAACCCTCTCACTAGTTTATAAATATACAGTGGGAAACCAAACCAATGACAGTCTATGGACTTGGGAATAAAAGAAGACTTAAAGTTCACTTTTGATGCCAACAATTACTGATTACTTAGCAATTCTTTGTCAGAGCAATATCCCTAAACTATTACAGAATTATTTTGAAATAAAGTGTCATAATTGCATGAGAATACACCTAGCTTACATTAAATATACTATAGGTGTAATTTTATTGGAGCATCTTAGTCTTGTTCTTCAATTCGCCACCACTGCCTACATATAGTTTTTAGTTTTTCTCTTCATTATATAAAATAAGCCTAGAAACAAATTTACCTTACCTCCATGTGGTTCTGAAGTATTGTAGTAATGCTGGCCTCTAAACTCTATTTTCTTGGTGAAGAGTTGGCAGTATTAAAGATAAGCACAGATTC
>NW_006159509.1:1054799-1080994 GCF_000334495.1 Tupaia belangeri chinensis
GAGTGTAATTTGCAGGGAGGAATGAAAGTAAGCTGAATATTTGGGGATGAGAGAGAATATGATTGGAATACTGTTTACGAAATATTTCAATTCTGCTAGCCTGGCACATGGTGGGATAAGACTTTTAAACTGAGTGAGACCCTGTAGTTTGTTCTCACCAATGAATTATAGTAAAAGTGACTTGGATCACTCAAGGATTTCATTGCTTTAAGTTTTCTTTCCTCTATGTTGTTGTCGTTGGCAGTACCCAAGACAGTATCTACTCTAAAAGCTGACTTGGCTAAGTGACTGTGAACCCTGCTGGTTTGTAAACATGTGTCATGGGAAAGAAGCAAACCTCAGCTGTTTGTGGTCGACCTAAGACGTCCATACCCTAATCCTGGACTTGGGAATGCATTACTAACCTGACAAAAAGGGGTTATACAGATATGACAGAGTTAAGTACCGTGGGATGGGGACACTTTTTCCAGATTATCTGAGGGAACTAATGTAATCACAAGGATCTTTTACAGAAGGAACTCAAGGTCAGGTTGATATGATTGCTGGCTCTGACTATCTAGGAAGGACTAAGAGATGCAGGTGGCTTCTGTAAGCTGGAAAAGGAAGGATACAGAGTCTTCCACAAAGCTTCTAGGATTTCAGCCCAATGAAACCCACTATGGACTTCTTACCTTTAGAAATTTAAGATTATAAATTCGTGTTGTATTAAGCCACTTAAATTGCAGTACTTTGTTAAAGCAGAGCTAAGAAACTAAAACACTCTTTTTTAAAACATTTGATTTTTGAAGTTGTTTATTATAGTAGCATAACATAGTCTGTCTTGACTGATACAACCCTCCTTTGTCTAATTTTTTTAAGGGTGAATAGTAGCATTAAGAAAACAGACTTAAATTTCAAGTACTGGTTTTTCACCTAAACCTTTATACTTTTCCTCAGTTGCTCTCCTCCTATATTTGGCAGGGAGTGATTCAAGATATAGATGATAGTTTAGGTGATATTATTATTGGCTACATATTTTATATGTGACTTTAATCTAAAATGCAGTAAAATTCCTGTCTTTAAAAGGAGTCATCAACATTGTTGATGGGAATGTATATTAATGTAACTGCTATGGAAAACAGTAAGGAGAGTCCTCAAAAAATTAAAAATGGAATTACTATATGGTCCTGAAATTCCATTTCTGAAACAATTTCCAAGAAAACAGAAATAAGGATCTCAAAGGGAGATTTGAACTCTGTTGATTGCAGCATTAATTGCAATACCAAGACATAAAAACAGCCTAAATATCTATGTGGTATATAAATGCAATGAAATATTATTCAGCCTCAAAAATGATGGAAATCTTGCCATTTGTAACAACACGAGTGAACCTGGATGATATTATGTTAAGTGGAATAAGGCCAAAAGAAAAGGATACACATTACTCCATTTATGTCACAAAGCTTAAATATTCAGACTCATAGAAGCAAACAGCAGAATGGTGGTTTCCAGGACCTGGAAAAGGGGAGAATTGGAGAGGTATTAGACTTAGGATACAAAGTTTCAGTTATGCAAAACAAATAATTCCTAGCCATCTACTGTATATGTAGCTATAGTATCTATAGTTAACAATAATGTATAGTTAAAATTTTCCTACATTTCTAGATCTTATGTTAAGTATTCTAATCACACTGAAAAACTATAATGAAGATAGGAGATCCTGAATAAGTTTATGGACATAGATCTTGGTGGTGTGTCCATGGGTGTATACTTGTTTCTGAACTCATCAAGGTATATACATAAAATGTGTACAGCCTTTTGTATGTCAATCGTACCTCAATAAAGTGGTTAAAAATAATCATCAAATGTTATTTTAGAATTTCATTTTCTCTCTTTATTGGTCTGTGAAATGTCAAATACATTTTTATCACTGCATAAGATGAAAAGATATAACCCATAGATAATATATGGAATAGATCCCAACACAGTCACTCGATTAACAAGTTTATTTGGTGACAGTATATTCTTCCTTCAAGAAGATGAAAGTGGTAATGCTTCAGGGAAATCGTGCTGTTGAGATCAATGTAAAATTTCACTGAAGAACTCAGTTATAAAATGTCACACATGAAAAGGGATTAGAAACTGAGCCATTGTGAAGAGATGAAGACGAAGAAATATTTTCAGGATGTGTTTCTTCTTATGTGAACTTTTGTGTGAAATCTTGAAGTGACTAAGTTGATGTAGGAGCTAGAAACATGAAAAGGAAAACAAAAAGGAAAGCATCATTTTCTGAGGTTCAAGGATTTCTCTGTAAGTAACCCAAACACAGAACTGGATGTTAGACGAGGATTCACATCTGAAAAATAGCACTTAGACCTAGAATCAAATAAAATAATGGATACCTTGTGCAATTTAAGATTCTTGAGAATAAATATTAAAGACAATTTCTAGGAGGACATGAATTCTTATTTTTATCAAACGTTATCTATTTCTGTTCTTTTTCTCTTTCTTCTTCCTATATCCCCTTGCATACATTCATGTGTGCAGACAGAAACACACACACACACACACACACACACACACGCACACATACCTCCAATCACTGTCATCTGCATTTTTCAATCTATTTAATCAGTAAGAGAGACAGAAGGAGACAGAGAGAGGGATGACATTCCTAACAGGGTCCTGATACTTTGATCTACCCTTAGCCCAAGTCAGCCCAGACATGGCACACATACTCAGCATCCTCAGAGAAGTCTCTAGGTATGAACCAATACCTTCCTATGTGGGTCTGACTCTCAGCCTCACCTCTTACCACTGCACCTCCATCTGACTCCCTCGTCTGAACACTTGATCATTTTCCAGAACATTGCTCTGTGGAAGTGCACAGGAAAGCAAAGGCTGCTTTTTTTTGTAGTGCTGCTAAAATGTACAGTTGTCTTTATGAGGCTACGATCAAGGCACGCTTCTGGGGGTTGGGATACCCACTTTCTTCTACTTCTCTGATTCCCATAACAGGAGAAACTTCTCTGCCTATCTTATTACTCTGGCAGTTTTGAAAGTTTGCTGTCTAGAATATTCTATAGTCTCAGCACATCTGGTGGGTAGTAAATACCTTGATATCTTGTCAGTTAGTATTTTGTGGCTCCAAGGAACATCATAAAAATGAATATCTTACTCTTCCTAGCAGTGTTTAGTTCTAGTAAAATCTTGTATAGCCTCTGAACAAGACCCTGCTTGGGGAAGCATTGCAGTTAAAATTCTTCTTTAAACTACATTTTCCATTAACGTTAGACTTTAACATCCTTTTGCACACATGCAGAATCATAATTCTGCATACTTGAGTTGTTAGCCATTGATTTGTTACATATAAAATAATACTTGTTACTTCAGCAATTATTATAATACTGAGTTCTACCTTTTTTTTTTAAAAAAAATATGAGATTTAGGGACCAGTAGATGGCATAATGGTTATGTTGGTGGACTTCCATGTAGTCGACCATAGTTTTAGTCCTGGACCTTGTGACTTAAACTCACACTGGGTGCTTATGCATGCATACCCAAGATCCCAAGAGGAGAATGGGAGAGAAGGGATTTTGGCATGGCCATCCCCCCCAGGGGGTGATTTCTCACTTTCTATCTGTCTCTCTCTGTCTCTACAGCAAGGGCACACTCCCTATAGCAAAAATCTCTCTCTCTCAAAAAAAAGAGATTTATCTTTATAAATATTTTTTATCTATTTTGTTTTGGACAGAATGCATGAGAGAGAGAGAGATATCAATCCCTGTGGGAAATTATCACACCAAAATCCCTTCTCTTCCAATCATCTTAAATTTTTAAGTGTACAATATAATATGTTAACTGTAGGAAGTGTTCTATTTTAACACAACCAATTCCTACATAACTCAGATATCATAGATCCTCAAGGAAAATTGTCCCATGGCCTCTTTGGGCACAGTGTAAGTTAGGTTTCCTTTTTTTGGGTTATCACATGCCTTTTGTATTAATATATTCTAAGTCTGTGATGTCTTTCATACTAGACTTTGAGTATCATGAAAACAGGTACACTGTTACAGCAAATTCAGTCATGTGTCCATAAATGTCTAGCAACCACTTATATTCTCCTGAAAATGCATGTGGACATGCGTATGTACATTTATATGAATTTTACTGTTATAAAAATTGTGCAGTATACAACACAATGTGCTATATACAGCAGGTATATGCCATAAGAAGTACACAGTCCTCTGTTTTAAATTTTATATAGTCGATTGATTCTTACAGAATATTTTTGTTTTTTGTTGAACTTTTGTACTAACAGTCAACCTATCAATATGAATGATGATTATTTTCATGTACGTCAATGAGTGAGATGAAAGTATGAGTGGTTTTGCTAAATAGTGTAGTAGTTTTTCAATATTGTAACAGTATTTTCTTAATTTCTGTGCTACTGACAGTATAATAGTTACAGACACAACACACTTTTAAGTTAAATCTATGTTGTTAACATGTTCTCTATTTTCTTATGTCTTGAGAATCAACACAAACCCTGTAGTGTAGTGTTTGCTGATATTTGTGGCGTAAATTCTCCCACTATTCCAGGTACTAGGGTGATTTCCCTGCGAGCAGAGTTGGAAGATGTGGAGTAGCATACCATTTTACAGCGTTTCTATTATACAGATGCAATAGATAAAAATAATCTTAAGAGCAGAGGAAATAGTGAAGTTTAATAAAATAACTGGAAAAATGTTAAGCCTTGAGTATTAACAAAATGTATTTAATTATAAGATTGTATAATTTTTTTAAAGATCTCTTCATTTAACATCAAGTTCTCAAAATTCCTGAAAATTTAGTAATTGGTTCTTGCACGCTGATATATGCTGACTCCACTATAGCATTAAATACTTTTCCATTTTGTTTTTTCAGCATCTGACACATACCTGGTGATCAGAGTACTTTCTGAGTGAACAAATAATACCTTTACTCTGTCTGGTATGTTATATCACTTTTCGTAGATCAGTGACTAGCAAAAGCAGCATTACATTCTGTACTTGAAAGGCATCAGGAACAAGTGAGCTTATTCTCTCTGACAAGTTTTAAGCTGGTAAAATTTATTAACAGAATATTCCAGCTATGACTTTAGAGTTCTATAAGAATAATTAATCACAGAGAAAACCCCATCCTTCCCATACTAAATACTTTCCGTGCCTAATGGGCTGATGTTGTGTTCAAGTCTTATTTTGTGCACGTTGATGAAACTATGAACTGATAGAGTTAGTTTTAGTGTCTTTGTAGTGTTATTTTTTTTTTTTTACCTCCAAATAATCCCCTCTCTCAGTTCTCAGGATTATCAGATGGGTTCCCTTCAGCTCTGCTTCCCAGGATTTTTACTATATTTATTGTATAATAAATATAGTATATATTTTTACTATATAAATATATAGTATATAAACACATTATGTTTATATAGTATAAATAAAATTTAGTGAAAAAAGGATTACATGATTAGATTTTACCAATAATAAGTAAATAATGTTAATTCAATATTTAAATGTTAGTTTTGCCATCATGTCATATGTACTTTAAATTAAATTGAATTGAAAAGGTAAATGATAATCATAATTATCATAAAGGAATTAAATTCTAACTATGGCTTATGTTTAGTCAAAAGCTTGCTGGAACAGTAGTTTAACTAAGTAGGGAAATGCAGTGCTGGGACTTCCTGGCGATGTGGCAGTTTTTGCTGGAGAAATGAGGGTGCAGTGACTTCGTCATGTGGCCACCCTAACCCTGCTACTCAGGTTTTTACACTTCATAGGCTTATTTACACAGAAGATCCAGTAGACTAGAAATGTGGGAACCCATTGCATTGTGGGAAACACCAATAAAGAGACATGGTATAGTAAAAAGCAACTTTATGTTTTAATTTTTTTTCCTAAGAGAAGATATTTAATAGGGTTAAATATGTCAATGTTTCAAAATAAGAACATAAAAGTAAATATTATAATAAAAACATTTTAAGTGCTTAGGTTTATATTATGTGAAAGACATTCCAGAAAAACAAAGATAAAAACAGAAGGATTAAAAATGTGTGTGGAAAAAAAAAATGTGTGTGTGTGTGTGTGTGTGTGTGTGTGTGTGTGTGTTTGAAACAGAATAATGAAGGGGGTGGGGACTAGCAGGTGGGGTTGCGGTTAAGGAACTGAACACATTTGGCCAACCACAGTTTAAATCCTGGACCTGGTGGCTTGCTTTCTCACTTTCCCTCTCTCTCTCTCTCTGTCTCTCTCTCTTGTTAAATTAAGTAAATGAATGAATAAATACAATTAAATAAAACAATTCTTAAAAAAAAAGAATAATGGAGGGGGCAGAGTAAGAAAGAGAGAGAAGGAAAAAGAGGAAGAGAATTTGAATTAATAATTTAGTATGTTGTCTTTAATTTTTTTCCCAGTGTCTCTTCCATTCTTTGTCTCTTATTTATCTTCCATTCTTGTGTCATTTTAACCTCAGCATCCTAATTCCTTTTGATGATTCCTAGTTCTTGAACTCAATCTCCTGGAGATTATGAACCAAAAGTTTATCTGCCTCTGCCTCAGGTACTTAATATTGACCATTTTGACTGAGTTAATTTAAACACAGATATAGTTTTATTAGGGACAGTCATAAATTGTTATTGCCAATAGTGTGTGTGTGTGTGAGAGAGAGAGAGAGAGAGAGAAAGAGAGAGAAAGAGAGGCAGGCAGGCACTGGCTTTAACTGCACAATTTAACTTCTGATATTTTCTAGCACTACAAAATCAGCCAAATGTTTTAAGTTCTGAGAACTTTCATTTCCCTATCTTTAAAATAGGACCAATAATATCTAATTCAAAGGATTGTGGTAAGTGTTAAATTAGATAATGCATATAATGTTCTTGACACATACTGTAAGGACCTGGTAAATGATATCACTTTTTTTTTTTTTTGGAGAGGTTTTTGCTATAGGGCACGTGCGCTCGCCAGACAGACAGAGACAGAGATATAAAATAAATCACCCTGCAGAGGGGATGGCCACACTGCAATCCCTTTTCCTCCATTCTCCTCTCAGGATCTTGGGCACGCACACACACATGCCTGGCGTGAGTTTAAGCCACTGGGTCCGGGACTTGAACCACGGTCGACTACGTGGGTGTCCAGTGACATAGCCATTATGCTAACTGCAGGTCCCAGTGATATCATTGTTATTATCGTACTTATATTACTGTAAATGTAAGAACAATTGTGAATATTAGTAAAATATTCAGCTGAAGAAGATATGAGTCTTACCAGAGTTAGGCATCATCTTAACAGGTGATTGGTGGAAAAGCACTTGGACAGCCTTTAAATTGAAGGTAAAGTGTATTCTTATACATATCAAATCCATAAAAAGGAAGAGAAGAACAACATTGAAGAATAGAGATTAAAAAATGTGCTTTTGCAAGTTGAAATCTATTTGGACTTAAAATATTCTAAAATTAGAACTTACTCACTGGGAGTTCAGTCCAGTGACATCTGGAGAAATGTGACTTTTTTGTCTCTAAAGACAAGGTCTTGAAAGTATCTTAAATGACTTAAAAAGAATATTTTTCATGAACTAACTTTTTAGAAAGAACCCTTTAATGACTTCTGTTACAGTAAAACAGAAGCATAGAAATTAAACTCACCTTGCATATGGGATTAGAGGTTAAGAGCCAGAGACATAGGGAAGAAGTAGTTTAGACATTTCTGGAGGCAATGAAATTGAACAGCTTGAGTTGTTAAACGTACAGAGACACACACAAAGCGCCACAAAACAAAATCAAACCTAATGTTCTATCATTTTTGATCTGTGTTGCTATCATAAATTATGACAATAACTTCAACCTTGCTTCCTATAGTTTTATTGAAATTTTCACCTTTATTTTAATAGTATTAATTAGACACAAAGTAAAAATGTAATCAGGCAATCATTCTTTTTCCTAAATTTTAAACGGTTAACTTAGAGCTGCAGTTTTTATTAATAATAGATAATATGGAAGTTGGCTATCATTAGAAATTTTATATGACTTTTCATTTTTTATTACTTGGTACTTGTTCTCCTTTATCTAATATATGGTTACATTTTCATTCTATTTAAGAAATAAATTTATTTTGGTTCTGCTTAGAATCATATGTATTTATCAGATCAAAATTTTTTGCTTGGCGATGTGTATGCTTGCCAGGGAGAGATGAGACAGAGAGAGAAAGGGAAAGTGAGAAAGGCCCACCTAGAGGGAATGGCCACACCACAATATTTTCTTCATTCTCCTCTTGCGATTTTGGGGGTGTATGCACATGTGTCAGGCATGTTTTCTAAACTGCCAGATCCAGGACTCAAACTGTGCAGTTGGTGATGTGGGATCCATCCACCTCAACCTCCCCAACCAGGTGGTTCAAAAGGCATATATTTAAGGGTGTAATAAATAAAACAATAAAACACTGTTATGACAAAATCAACTCATTAGCTACAAATAAAAGTTAAACTTATAGAAGTAAAATTAGTGGAACTGAAGTGATGTAGACTTAATGATTTTCTTTTTTTTCACATTTGAACCTTTAAAAATTTTTATTTGAACAAATCAGTAAAAGTAACAACCAGCAGTTAAATGCAAATTAGTCTAATTAGTATATTGCTCATAAACTATTTAGGAGCCCATTCTGAATTCAGTGGGGCAAGGGGATATATCAATCTCTATTAATAGTAATAGAATTAATATGCACCACAGAGTAGCCAATGATTGGGGGGGGTGTTAATAAGTACTTCCTGAAATAATTAATTGCCATATGCACTGTTTTAGAGAATAAAGCACTTTAACAGAGTGTCTATAAAAGCAAATTCAGTTATTGAAAATAAGTGAAAATAATTATTATATTGGCTGGATGATTAAGCACCTATAGTGAAAACAGAAAAAAGCTCAAATTGTCCTGAAGTCTGTAGTTCCAGATGACATGTGATCTTGAGTACACTTAAAATTGGATACAGAAGTGCCTACCCTTCAAGCACTACCACCCTGGGAAACGCATTAACCACCATACTCCCTGTTGACTCTGTTTATTGAAATATCTTCATGCTCGCTGTTTCTTTCTTTCACTGGGTCCAATCTACTCAAGAATACATCAAAAGCATTCTTCATTTCTGTTAGCATTTTTGATTTCTGGCATCATGTTCTGGTATTTCTGATAGCAGCTCCATCTTTCTGCTTACATTATCCATCTGTTCATACATACAGTCTTGTTTTTCCAGTAGACTTTTAAAATATGAATTAGAATTTGAAATCTTTTTTCTCATAATTCCAACATCTGTGTCATAGCTAAGTCATTCAGACACTTGTGTTATTTCTTTCAAACGATGTTTCTTTCTGTGTTTATTTATTTGTTTGGTTGGTTGGTTTGGATGGAAAGCTGGCCATGAAATATTGGGTAATAGAAACTAAGGAAAGTCCATTTGTTAAAGATTTGGTGTTAATACGGTTAGGAGTTAGTTCATGTCTAATGTTTTGATGTAGTTGTAAGTTCCAGAGACTTCAGATTCCTCTAGTGTTCTTTTTTTGGTCTCCTCCTTAAATATGTACAGTACAGTTCTTTTAATTGTAATGCACTGTTAGTGTGCTAGAGCCCTGTTGATGTGGTGGTAAGATGGGAGAGGTAGATGGAAGTGTTCTATAAACTTTGCTATTACATTTTAGTCTTTTAGTGAGCCCATGTTCATGGTCTGTGACCATATTAAGATTATTTTATTCATTTATTTTAATTTCATTTCTTTTAGAGGGAATTTTGCTATACAGCCTGTACACTCACCATAGAAACAGAAATAGATAGAGAAAGAGAATGAGAAGTCACTCCTTTCCCCTTCCAGGGGAAATGGCCATTCCACAATCCCTTCTCCTCCATCCTCCTCTTGGGATTTTGGAATGCATGCACACATATTCAGCGTGAGTTTAAAGCCACCAGGTCTGGGACTCAAACCGTGGTTAACCCTGTGGGAGTCCAGCACCTTAACCATCATAACTTTATTAATGCTAACTTTTATTGCTAAACCCATCTCCTGTGCTTTAGATGTTTTGTTACTAGATTTTTTATTTTTAGAAGTGAAAGGTTTTGTTTTGTTTGTGCTTGTTTTAAGCTTCATATATTTTGAGAAATACTAAATATACTTTTATAAGCACACTCTCGCACCAGGAGGTGATGTGGTGGTTAAGGAGGCTGGATTCCACATGGCCAACTGTGTGGTTTGAGCCCCAAACCTGGCAGCTTGAAAGACACTCCCAGTGCATCTGCACGCATGCCCAGAGGTCCCAAGAAGAGAATAGGGGAACAGTGATTGCAGTTTGGCCATCCCCTCCAGGGGCTGATTTTTCTCTCTCTCTCTCTGTCTCTTTTCAACAAGCTTATATGCCCTATGGCTAGGATTTAAAAATAAGTACGTGCATTCTGTTACTGCCAATTCAGTATCTGAAGACTTCATGAATCACTTTTGGTGCCTGTTTCTGCTTATTCATGCTCACATACCAGTTTTCATTTTACATTTTGTGACTTTTTTTTTTAAATAGTAATTTTATTTTTAGAGCTTCATAATTTTTAGGCTTGTGCTAAAAGTAAATTCTTCCAGAGAAATTTTTTCTTTTGCTTTTATTAAGTGTCTGTGAGTTACATTTAAAATTTTAAGGTAAATTTTTGCCTTCACATTTTTCTTATAAATGAGGCACCGTGAATTAGGTTTGAAAACTCACCTAATAGGTTTCAATTATTAATTTTTAGGAAAGATTCCTCACTCTTTCTCATATCCTCTATGTACAGGCATAAATAATGACGTGTTGAACTCTTTTATTTCTATTTTACTCTCATATTAAGACTTAAGTTCTTCTTTTACTTCTTGCTTTATACTGGATATCAACATATTAGACCCTTCATGTTGAGAGAGATTTTGGCAGTCTCTGTATTCTCACAATACTCTAAAAGTTTAAAGTCAACATTAATATTTATTTTACCTATGTGTTCCCCCAACTTTGCTTTGATATTAGGGAATTTATTTCATTTACAATCACTTCTAAATAAATTTATAAAGTGTATTTGCATTTCAGCTACCAATTTAGTTGGGGTATTATTTTATTGGTCATACTGCTGAAAAAGTAGACATACTGATTCTCTGTGGGCTGCAATTCTGATCTATGCATTGCTTTTATAAACTTGGTTACAGATCTGCCTCTTAAAAGCAAATCTACCCATAAGGTACTGATAAATTCACAGAACCAGAGGTGCTTTTTTCCTTCTTTTGAAATGCTGACAAGATCTGAACATAGTAGAGAAAACATATGATAGAGGAAACAGATTTTTCTTTTATAAAATCCTTTGTTGATTTGCAACTTGCTAGGAGAATTTAGAATTTTGTTATTGTCGATTAATACAAACTGATCATACTAAAAGCCATTGAGGAAATTTACTTTCTTCATCTTATTACTTTCTTCAGAGGTCACTTTATTATTTTTTAAATTAGTACATTCTTTTGGGAGAGATTTTATTTATTACTGAGGAATTTATTTGGTTTAGGAGAAGATTTTGCACCCATGTAGAATTTCAATGTGGAAGTCTATCTCCAACCTATTGAATCATGCTGCTACTTACTATGTGTCTTTGGGCAATCCATAGACTTCTGTATACCTCTAATTTTGTGTGTGTGGGGTAAGAATAATACCTACCTCATAAAGTTGCCATAGGCATTTCTGACTAGAACATAGTGAGGAGCTATATGAATGTTAGTCATGATGATGGTGATGTGGGAAGTTAAGGTGCGTGGGCCCAATACCCAGCGCAGGAATAGAAGTGAACCCAATTCTTTGTCTTACACTCATGAAGAATTAGAGACATGGTCACAGAGAGAGAACAGCAGGGTGGAGTTATTGAAGGAGAGGACAGCTCCCACATAGGAAGTGGTCCTGCAAAATAGATTGCCAAAAGAGAAACTGAAACAAGGGGCTTTTATCTTGACCAGGAAACACTTTGTTTAGGATTGTTGTCAGGAGGGTCTTGTGCATGTGTTCTTCTCTTGGTGGGGGGTCACAGGTTAGATGGGTCTGATTATTTTCTTCCTAATTTTGGAGTGAGTATGAAGGTCATGAAACTCTTCACCTAAAAGCTTTTGGCTAGAATGTGGTGAGACCTAAAAAAAGCCTGAATTGCTATATTTACCTTAGGTCAATCATGAAGTCACTACCACAAGCCATTTCTTGTGAGTCATGTGTCTTTGGGCAATCCATAGACTTCTGTATACCTCTAATTTTGTGTGTGTGGGGTAAGAATAATACCTACCTCATAAAGTTGCCATAGGCATTTCTGACTAGAACATAGTGAGGAGCTATATGAATGTTAGTCATGATGATGGTGATGTGGGAAGTTAAGGTGCGTGGGCCCAATACCCAGCGCAGGAATAGAAGTGAACCCAATTCTTTGTCTTACACTCATGAAGAATTAGAGACATGGTCACAGAGAGAGAACAGCAGGGTGGAGTTATTGAAGGAGAGGACAGCTCCCACATAGGAAGTGGTCCTGCAAAATAGATTGCCAAAAGAGAAACTGAAACAAGGGGCTTTTATCTTGACCAGGAAACACTTTGTTTAGGATTGTTGTCAGGAGGGTCTTGTGCATGTGTTCTTCTCTTGGTGGGGGGTCACAGGTTAGATGGGTCTGATTATTTTCTTCCTAATTTTGGAGTGAGTATGAAGGTCATGAAACTCTTCACCTAAAAGCTTTTGGCTAGAATGTGGTGAGACCTAAAAAAAGCCTGAATTGCTATATTTACCTTAGGTCAATCATGAAGTCACTACCACAAGCCATTTCTTGTGAGTCAGCACTTCAGTTAGAGCTGAGCTGTTGCTGAGGTGTTGTGTTTCCATCTTTTTCCAAATTATATATTTTATTTTCTTTTAATTACTTTTATACATTAAAACATTATACGTCACTTAGCTTGTAAATTATTTTTCCAACATGAATACATTTCACACCAAAAACTTACCCATTCTGTGTTTGCATTTTGGGCCTCTCTCCTAACTGTCTTCTTAGGGTACCTGTCTCCTTCCTCAATTGTGATGATAATGATTAAGATCAGGGAAGGTGGGGCTGAACTAAGAAAAAATTATGTCTTAATATAAGCCTCTTCACATTCTTTTTTGTCCTGGTGCTTATTTGTGCTCAGAATACTAATCTTGATACATTAACTTTCAATAGAATGAGATTGACAGTCACTCCTGGCACATATGTTTTATCTCAAATCATTTGATTAATACGAGAGTAGTTCAATATTTTTTTCCAACTTGATCTAATTTCCAACATGACCACAAATTCACCACTGACTTTATTGCACCTGGTATTTTTGAGAAGTCAGCCTAATCTGCCCATTTTTCTCAAAGTGAGAAATTGGATAATAATAATAATCCCTTCAAAATCCTTCAACCACTTTCCAGGGATTAAGTCTGTAGGCTTTACCATATAAACTCCCTAAAAATTTGAACTGAACTTCACTTTCCAATTTACTATACTCTTACCTTTCTTCCTATAGTCCAAACTGTTACCTGAGAGTACTGTAATTTTCACATCTTTGTCTTCAAGCGTTGGTATACACTTCTCTCTAATAAGAATGCCTGCCCTGCATTCTTTCTCTTATAGATTGACTCTTCCTATCTGCCTCTAGGTTTGTTCCCTTAAATCCATTTTTTCACAGTACAACTAGAGTAATCTTTGAAAGATGGAAATTGATCATGTCAGTCTCCTGCTAAAATCACTTAAATAACTGTTAGTTGCTTTAAGGAATAGAGTGTAAAGTCCTTGATTCAGTTTTCAATACTTTCTTCATTTTTCTTTGCTCATATCTCTTCAACCCACTTCACAATTTGTTGAACTATTCTAGTCCTTTTAGATACTGTTTCCTGTATCTTATGTCTCTCAGTTTCCCCCATGTATTCTAGGTATGAGGCAACATTTGTTCAACTCACCCAAGGGATTAGTTGAATAAAATAAAATCTAGAGCAAACACTTAAATTTGAATTTTAGGTAATCATCAAATGATATTTTAGTATAAGTGATACAGGATAGTCAGATGACTGGAGTCTCAGTACCAATGTGGGATCACAAAAGTTGACTATATTTGTGTCTTATGATCAGGAAGAATTAGAAACATGGATAAAGGATGTGGGTAGTAAAGTAGAATTTAATGGATAGACGAAAGCTCTCAGATGAGAGGGGTCCAAAAAGAGGGTTGCCAATTCGGGGCCTTTTGCTAGTGCTTTTTGTCTAGCAGTCTGAACATTATACTAAAAATAATATTCATTATTTATCTGAAATTTAAATGATAATTCTGTATTTTTGTCAAATCTACAGTCCTACATAGGTTATAACTAAGCCTTTTATCCTTTTATCAATTACTAGAATGAGCATAGCACGTGGAAGATAGAAACAATTGAACACAGACTTACTGAATAAATGAATTGGTAATGTAGACATAAATAAACTAATAGATATTTTAAGACTCCTATCAAGTACTCCTTCAATAAAACCTTTCTGACATCTATCTGGTAAAACTATTTGGTAATAATCTCTGTGATTTAGTACCACCTTTTTTTTTTTTTTGGAGAGATTTTTTGCTGTAGGGTATGAACGCTCACCAGAAAGACAGAGACAGAGAGACAGAAAGCGAGAAATCATCCCCAGGGAGGATGGCCACCCCACAATCCCTTCTCCTCCTTTCTCCTCCTGGGATCTTGGGCACGCACGCAGGCATGCACATGCACCCAGCGTGAGTTTAAGCCACAGGGTCCGGGACTTGAGCCACAGTCGACTACATGGGAGTCCAGCGACATAGCCATTACACTAACTGCTAGTCCTGTCACAACTGTTTACATCTCTATACACCTTCCTATTTGGAAGCACTCACCAGTTAGAGATTGTGTCTTACCATCTCATTGTGCTCTCTGTCTTCTAAATTGACTCATTAATCACTAGTAGATACTTACTAAATGATGATGATGATTTAAAGACAGTCATCAGTACACTCTTTGGATGGAGGCATTTAAGTAAATATAAATATAATATGCAATTATTGACCAATGTTGTGCTTTTCAACTTTATTAACAGGAAAGGGATATCTGCCAAATTGTCTCTTGAGTGATTTGCTCAAATCATTAATGTACCCTATTTTAGGAAACATGTGAACTGAAGATTAACAAGACAAAAATGCCTAAGATTATAACAACAGCTAATATTATGCGCGGAATTGTGTGTGGTATGTGATTTAAATGCGTAACCTCAATTGAATTTCCTAAGTATTTTTTAACATAGGCACTAATCTCTACACATCTATTTCTTAAAGATGTGAACATTAGGCTTAGAGATGTTCTCAATATCCTATATGATGTAAAGGGTAGAAAACATCTAAGTTTTCTTGCTAATGAAGCCTTTGCTATTTAAAAAGTCCTGCACTAGGTAATATGGAAAATGGTTGCAGGAGATAACTTGTTTAGGTTAAAGAGAATGATAAATGTTCTCAGGTATTTGGAGGATCAGATATTTTTGTGTGTTTCTCAGGAACAATATTTAAGTCAGTTGGGGGACCGGCAGGCAGGGGACCGGCAGGTAGTTTGGTGTTTAAGACACTGAACTCCCACATGGCTGACCAAGGTTCAAGTCTTGGACCTGGCAGCTTGCTTTCTTGCTTTCCCTTTTTCTTGTTCTCTCTCTGGTCAAATGTTAAAATAATGATAATAAATAAAATTATATCAAAATTTTTTGAATTTATTTAATTTTATTTATTCATTCATTTATTTTATTTTATTTTAATTTGGCCAGAGTAAGACATACACACACACACACACACACACACACACACACACAGAGAGAGAGAGAGAGAGAGAGAGAGAGAGAGAGAAAACAAAGCATCAGATCTGGGACTCAAACTGTAGTTGACCATGTGGGAATGTCCAGCACCTTAATACCATGCCACCTACTGGTCTCCAAAATTAAAAATTATTTATAAAAATAAAGTCAATGGGAAACATATTTGGTTAGATAAAGGTGGGAAATTTCTAACACCTAAACTTAATAAGTATACATGATTTATTTAGAATTGAAATAATTGGATTTGCAATGTATCTAGTTTGAGTCTCCCTTATAAAGAGTACTTTGCAGGTTTCTGGAACACTTAGGAAGTGATATAGTTTTGTATGCTGTGATGATGAGAAGGAGATGAATGTAAATTAATTAATTTAAAAAAGTTTCAGGAGGAAAAAAACACACGAAAACTACTTTTCTTGAAATTAAAAAAAAAAGTCATCCTTGATGACTGCAGTAAGCTTTATAGTCCCAGCTAGGTGCTACTTTATGGTATGTTCATTCTACTGACTGTGGTTTATGCCTAAAGTCAGACTTGTGTACATGGCTATGTATGTATCAGCTGCACTTGCTATTGGAAGCATTGAGATTAATTAAGTTCATTAGGGAATAAATAAAATTGGGGGAAAGGCATACAAAACAACCATGGATACTACAGACAGTGTGGGAGGAGGGTGGGACATGGCAGAGGGTGAGAGACAGGGAATCAAGGGTGGCAAAAATAACAAAATGCGCAGTAAACAAGAAATGGAAAATTATTTGTTGACGATAACACGTATGTTGATGTGCTTGAATGAGCCAATATACAGTGTATTCTGGATGGGAAATCTTATTTTGTTTGCTGTAATGATGTATAGTGAATGAATGTAAATAAATAAATTTAAATAAAAAATAAATTTAAAAAACTTTAAAAAAAGATGAATTACAGAGTTACAGAGAGGATTTAGCAAGCAGTTTGCAATAGCAGATAGTATTGTTCAGACTTACAGATAATATTATAGACTTACAGATGAAAAAAGATAAGACATTTGGAATGTTAAAAGACTTTGGGTTTAACAGTTATATCCATGAAGAATTCTGTGGCTGAAACTTCAGATAGTTTTGTAGCTTTTTCATAAACTGTTACTATGCAGGAAAAGATGACATTTTAAAGCTATCAGTATTTAAAATCTCTTAGGTGGGTACTTAAATACCTCTACTGGATATTCTATTTTACTGTTTTTAGTAACCATCTAAAAGGATCCTTTATGTCAATGTGAAATAAGCACCTTTTGTTCCCTGGGGGGATTTTGAAATAGCTATTAACTTTACTGAAGAGGATTTTAGACTTGGAAGAGAAGTAAGTAATACATCTAGAATTCTACAAAGTTGTGTATTGTATAACTGTCTCTATAGGGCTTTCTGCTTATGAGGGAGAAGAATGTATTATTTCTCAATGTGGATTTAGATTGTATTTAGCTCTAAAGAATTATTTGCTATGTCTATTGCTGTCTGATGACTCACTGACAGGAGATATGAAGTGGTGTTCTTCTAGACGTCTCTAGGAAAATATTGTGGTAGTTGAAGTTCAACTTGTGCTATCAGGAATGACTGATGTATGAAGATCAATAACCAAGATTTTAAGATGTACTAATGTTAGAATATTGTGTTCTGAGAGGATTGAGATTTTGGAACTACTAGTATGTATATTTGTCTTGATTTCTCTGAATGCACAGAAAATTTCCATTGTTGTTGAGGTAAATCCAGAATTAGGTCTCTCCCTATCTTTTTTTTAATGTAAGAGTATTTTTATTTTATTGTTTAAAGGTTCTTGCATTAGGGTGCATGCACTCACCAGAGAGAGACAGAGACTGGGAAAGTGAGAAATCACACACCGGTGGGTTGGCCATGCTGAAGTCCTTCTTCTTCATTCTCCCCTTGGGATTTTGAGCATGTCCACACAGATGCCCCAGGAGATTTTTCAAATGATTGGGTCTGGGACTCTAACCAGGATCAAATATGTGGGATTCTAGTGCCTTAAACCACTATACCATCTGCTGGTCCCTCTTTATTATTATTATTATTATTTTACAGAGTCAAATTTATCAATATTTTGTTATTTTTTCCTAGCATGAATACATTGTATGTTAGTCTGGTCGAAAATATTACCAAATATATTATTATGAACAGATGACTTTCCATTTCTATGTCCATTAAATTTTTACTTTTTTTTTTTTCCTTTGGAGGTTTTTACTATAGGGCACGTGCACTCGCCAGACAGACAGAGAGAGACAGAGAGACAGAAAGTGAGAAATCACCCCCCGGGGGGATGGCCACGCCGTAATCCCTTCTCCTCCATTCTCCTCTCGGGATCTTGGGAACACACGCACACGCGCCTGGCGTGAGTTTAAACCACCGGGTCCGGGACTCGAACCATGGTCGATTACGTGGGAGTCCAGCGACATAGCCATTACGCTAACTACTGGTCCCCTAAATTTTTACTTTTTTTATTCCCCCTGATTTTTTCCCTCCTTCACTGCCACCCCCCCACACACACTCTGTCTCTATATCTACAGTTATTCTCTCAGCTTTTCTGCCTTCTAATCTTTCAGTTTCTACTGTAGTATGTAGACATTTGGTATATATTAAGTGGGGACCTACCTACCCACTTGAAAGAAAGTGCCTCCTTTCATAGTCTGCCTTGCTTTGGCCCTGGTTATTGAGACCTAATTTTGAGGTGTAGCTTTCCTTAGGATACTCATTGATTGTGTTACGTTGATCCTTTTAACAAAGGACAGCAGGATGAGAGTTGAAGGGGAATGTAGTGCTCCAAATATGTAACTATGTAGGGAGGTACAATTCAAGGACTGGCTAGGATCTCTAAGATCTCAGAGTAGCCACATATCCTATATATTAGTGTGTTTTTGTTTGTTTGTTTCTGTTCTTGATAAGGCACATGTACTCACAAGACACAGAAATAAAGGGAAAATAGAAAGTGAGAAAGCGACCATTGCTTTGACTCTGGAAGATCTACAGAAAGATCTAGAAGAAGTAAAGGTGTTACTGGAAAATAACACTAGGAAAAAAGTACAGCTGAAAAATCCAAGATTGAGACAGAAATCAAGAACAAGATGCAACAGAAATCACAGAAAAAAGCATAACTTCTTGACAATAAAAAGCCAACTGCTATGGTTGCTCCCATTACAACGAATATACAGTGAAAATCAGTAATTGTGGATGGGATCAGTCAGATAAGTTTGTGAGAATCTACATTACCTTAACTGGAGTTCATCAAGTTCCCACTGAGAATATGCAGGTACATTTCACAGAGAGGCCATTTGATCTTTTGGTAAAGAACCTAAATGGCAAGAGTTACTCCATGATTGTGAACAATCTTTTGAAACCCATATATGGGTTGAAGGCAGTTCAAAAAAGGTTAAAACTGACACAGTTCTCATGTAGTAAGAAACCAGAAAACACATGATGGGACTACCTGACTCAGATTGAAAAGAGTGCAAAGAGAAAGAAAAGCCTTCATACAACACTGAAACAGATCCTAATGAAGGACTGATGAATGTTCTAAAAAAATCTATGAAGACGGAGATGATGATATGAAGTGAACCATTAATTAAGCCTGAGTGGAATCATGAAAGAAGCAAGCCAAAGGAGAACCAGAATTTTGAGACTTAAAAGTTCTTTCAAGAACTGTGATTTGGAAATTCTGTTGTTTTCTATAAGGAAATGTTGGTGAGCAGCACATATAAATTGATAGATAACTATTTACACAGTTTTCTAAGTAAAGACAGTGAATTCTCCATGTGCTACTGGAGAATTTATTTTAATCAAGTATACTTATTAAACCAAAGATGGTTTCATCATCACCCTGACCATTTTGTTCAAGAAAGGATTATATTGCATTATTTGAAATAAAGAAAAAGGGTTTTTTTTGTTTGTTTTTTGTACTGCTAAGAGATAGAAAACAAAAGTGTTTGCATTTAAGTTAGTGACATCAATTCTAATATAAGAACAAGAAAGTGTAAAACTTGAATTTTTGCATAAAACACAAGTTTGTACTTGCACTTGGAAGTTGATTTCTTATTACCAGCTGCAATGCATTACCATGTACCAGTAATTCAGTTACAAACGGTCCTATGTATTTAAATATATTTGTTTATGCACCTATAGAACTGAAACTAAGTAGAAAGTTGACAAGAATAGACAAGCATTTTTGTATATACTAGTTAGAAAGTTTTGCCGTGGGTCAGAAGGCTTATAAATGTAATAACCACAAAGCTAAAATAATTAACTTGAAAATCCATCCATTCCTATTTTCAATATAGTAAGATTTTTTAATTTAATAAAAAAAAAAAAGCAAGAAAGAAAGTGAGAAAGCACCCCCATCCTGATGAGAAGACCACATTCTAATCTCTTCTACTCTCAGGATTTCAGACATGCACACACAAGTGTCCAGTATGTTTTTAAAGCATCTGGGTCTGGGACTCTAACTGCACAGTTGGTCATATGGGATATAGCTGTCTTAACCACAACTCCAACAATCTGGCCCAATTTTGTTCTTTTTAAGAGATACAGTGAGGCTGGGGCTGGCAGGTGGCATGGTGATTGAGGGTGCTGGATTCCCACATAGCTGACCATGTTTGAGTCCTGGACATGGCAGCTTGCTTTCTCACTTTTCCACTCTCTCTCCCTTTCTCTCTCTCTCTCTGGTCAAAATTAAAATTAATTAAATAAAGTTAAATAAAATAATTCTTTAAAAAAGTGATACAGGGAGGGGACCAGCAGATATCATAAAGATTATGCCACTGAACTCCTGCACAGGTGGCAGTAGCTTCCCAGTTAGCTACAGTTACAGCTGCCTCTCACTGCATTTGGCCTACATATACCATTAATTTTAAGTTATTTATGTGGTAATTCTCCCATATACCTTAATATAAGCTTAAATATCTTATCAAAAGTAACAAGTCGGTTGGCCTGGTAATGCTTCAGTTAATCACTGTGCTTAGGGAGCAGGATCCTACAAGCCTGACTTCTGTCCAAATGCCAGTCCCAGTGGCTTGGAAAATGCAAAAGGCATTTGTATATACATGTCCCAGATCCTGGTATAATAATGAAATGGAGGAAAAAGCACTGTGGTGTGACTATGCTTATTGAGGTGGAGGGGAATTCTTTCTCTCTCTCTATTGGTAAGCGTATGAGCCCTCTGGCTGTCTGATCTACTTCCATCTGGGAGAAACCGGGGAAAGGTTATTAATGACAATCATTGGTGTCACTAGAGAAAGTTGGTATGACATTGGTAAAAATAAATCTGAGATGAGGAGAAGAAAACATGTAGATATCAAAAGCCTAGGAAGAAGGTTGGTGTAAGAGAATAGATGTAGAATTAAGAATTAAGAGGTACAGAAAAAGAAAAGCGAGAATAGATGTAGAGTTAAGAATTAAGAGGTACAGAAAAAGAAAAGCTTCAACATGTGGTAAAATATGGAGTGTAGCAGAGATTTTTTTTTAAAAAAAAAGAAGGAAAAATAGATGAAAAGACATAGAGTCCATAAAACATTTAGAAATAAATGAGAAATTATGACTACAGCATATGTTACATAAGCCTAGATGTTCTCTTTAGCCTATTTGTTAACAAAGATAGACAATGAAATTAAAGAATTTAATGATACACTCTCCTAAAAGATTTCCAAGGATAATGTAGGTCAAAATACAAAAAGACTGGGTTTAGGCTAATAAGAAATGAAATAAGAGTAAATTATTGTTGTTTGTGATCTTTGATTCATACTAATCTGAATGACCCTAGCTGATTCAGGACATACCACTTTCTATGAGTAAACAATGAAGGCTGTTAAGGAATTGTCATCATTATTTCACATTAGACAGGAACATTATAAAAATAGATCACTCAGTTATTTTAATCTTAGACATTCTGACTGGGGATAGGTGATATCTCATTGTGGTTTTGTTTTACAATTCTCTTGTGATAAGAGCTTTGGAGCATTTTAAAAAATATGCTTTTTGGCCATTCATATGTCTTTCTTGGAGAGTTGTCTGTTCAGCTCATTTGTCTTTTATTTTTTATCTTTATTTCATGCACTGTCATCAGCCCATTTTTTATTTGGATTGTTTATTTTTTTGCAGGTAAGCAGCTCAAGTTCCCTGTATATTCTGGTTATCAGTCTCTTACATGAAGTGTAGTTTGCAAATATATCCTCTCATTCTGAGGATTGTTTCTTCACTCTAATTATTGTTTCTTTTGCTGTACAGAAGGTTTTAGTCTGGTGTAGTCTTACTTGTCTGTTTTTGACATTATTTCCTATGCTTTGGAGTCTTTTTAAGAAATCTTTGCCTACTCCAATGTCTCTAAGAGTTTCCTCTGGGTTTGCCACCAGCAGTTTTATAGTTTAAGTTTGTATGTTAACATCTTTGATCCATTGTAAGTTGATTTTTGCTAATGGTCAGAGATAGAGATCTAGTTTCATTTTTTTCTACAGGGGATATCCAGTTTTTCCGGCACCATTCGCTAAAGAAGCTTTCTTTTTTTCACTAGATTGCCTTGTGCTCATTGTCAAAAATCGGATGGCTGTATGTTTTGGAGGGTTATTTCTGAGTTTTATATTTTGTCCCATTGGTCTACATGCCGTTTTTTGTGTCAGTACCATGTTTTGATTATCATAGCTTTGTAATATATTTTGAGGCCAGGAGGTGGATACTTCATACTTTATTCTTTTCATACAGCATTGCTTTGGCAATATAAGACCTTTATTTACTCAAACAATAGAAAAATACTTAGAAAAACACTTGTACACCATGTTTATCGTAGCATTTATTCACAGTTGCTAAGATATGGAACCTACCCAAATGTCTAAGAACAGATGACAGGATTGAAAAAATGTGGCAGATATACACAACTCAGCCTTAAAAAATCAATGAGACCTTGACATTTGATACAAAGGAGATGAATATGGAAGGTTTGCTGCTAAATGAAGCAAGCCAGACTATGAAACAGGTTTGCTTCTAAATGAAGCAAGCCAGACTATGAAAGACAGGCATTGTATTATTATGTACCTGCTCAATATATGCCAAACGTCTGCACTTTATGGCATAAACTGAAAGATTGGAAGGTATAATAGTAGGAAGGACAACTGTAGATACCAGAGACAGTATCAGGGAGAGAGTATGAGGGGAAAAAAATTCAACAGACACAAGAATGAAAAATTTATGTTGATAATGTGTATGATAATATCTATGACTTGATTGACATGCACTGCATTCATGCATTTTGTATGCTGTAAAGATATACAGTGATTAATAGTATATTTTTAAAATGTAAACAAGTGAATATATAGAATAAATTAAAACAAAAAATATTAGAGTGTAGATAAGCATACAAACAAAACAAATGAAAAGATTAATCACCCAAGTCTTCAAATACTATCGAACAAGGGAAAAATAAAATAATTTAATGTGTATCATTTCTTAAAAATAGCATAATTTTAAGGCATAAATGATTTCATTGTAAAAAAGTAATACTATTTAACTACATATTGCTTTTTAAATAATTTCTCTCAACATAAGAGATGAAACAATTTATTATTTTTCTCAAGGTTCACTTTTCACCAAAAGTGATATACTCCAATATTAAGAAGTCAGAATCAGTTGGTCAGTGTGATTTTTACTGGTGCTGATTAATCCCCTACAAAAGTTTACTATGCACAATAAAGAAATCATATAGGCATCAGCAGTTAGCATAATGACTATGTCATTGGACACCCATGTAGTTGACTGCGGTTCGAGTCCCGGACCCGGCTGCTTAAACTCACTCCTAGCGCGTGTATGTGTGTGCCCAAGATCCCGAGAGGAGAATGGAGGAGAAGGGGTTGCGGTATAGCCATCCCCCCGGGGGGTGATTTCTTGCTTTCTGTCTATCTCTCTCTGTCTTTCTGGTGTGCGTACGCGCCCTATCACAAAAACCTCTCCCAAAAAAAAGAAAAAAAGAGAAATCATATAAAAAGTAATCACTTTAGAATAAAATGGAAAGAACAATTTCAACTTTACTTGGTTTTATTTGGAAAAAAGTAATGTGGGAATTCTAAGACATGAATTACACAAATTTGTTTAACTCAATTTAGTTATTTAAAACTAACCAATAAACAGGAGGCCAGACTGGCACAGTGCTGAAACTTGTTATTCTGTGCGACAATCCCACATAGGAAGGTTTCCATTTTAAGTCTGGATATCTCCTTGGGTATGCCAGATGCATGTTCCCATGATTTGAGGCTGGTTTAAGGTGAGGGCATCAAGACTTTGTTGGGTGTGCTGTATTTGTTTCTGTCTCTCTCTTACTGAAAATAAATAAATAAAGATAATTTAAAGTAAAACTAATAAAAACCCATTCACTAACTCTCCCATCTTTAATTTACAATGACCAGAATGGGACTTTCTCCCTTTATTTCAAATAAATAGTGTGTCTAAATGTTTCACATTATAATTAGGGATTGTTTCCTCTAGTGTAAAATGGAGTACCACTAAGGACTAATTTGCAATGTTTTCATGAAGAAAAACATGCCTGGTATAACATGGAAACTAAGCTCAAAGTTGCTGTTAACTCTTTGAGAGTTAAACCATGTGAGTATCATTAATACACATTAGCTAAAAATGAACAGGATTGATATCTAGGGAAGAACATTAAGGTTGTACAATATAAAGAGGCCCAGAAGATAAGAAATCTAAATCAATATTACCAATGTAGGACAAAAGCACATCTAATCAAATAAATCATCAGGAGACCTTCAAGAAGAATGCAAGTTTTGTGAAGAAAAATGGACAGTTTCATAAATATATGTGAAGTGAGAAGACAGGAAAGGAAGATTATAAGCCCCTGGAGAGAGATTGAAATGAATTCAATGACAGAAGAGGCAAATGCAGCAAGAAAAATGAATGACTTATTTGGTTTAGTGCTCATTGGGGAGAGCTTGAAGTTGTACTAGAAAGTGAAAAGTTTCCCAGAGGGAGATGGCAAACTCCTAAAACCCAAGAACTGGAAAATCATTTACATAGGTAACATCTCATTATAATGAAGCCTATAGCACCTCTAAATTGTTTTATTGGGGCAAAATTTTGTTGGAAACATTTCAGGTGTGAAAACCTCTATGCATTCATAGATGCGGAGCTAGTTGTCAATAGATTCCTGCACCTTAATAACTGTATAATCAGGAATATAGTTTTGTGCATCATAATATTATTTATGATAAGCAAGAATAGGAAGTTCTGTAAACATCCCACTGAGAGGAATGATTAAGTACATTGTCAAATTTAAATCATGAAATAGTTTACCATGACAGTTATGGTTATAAAAGTATTAATACCAGTAAATGTAAGTGATACAATATTAAGTAAAAAATAATTTCATATATATATTAAAACTAAATTTGAGATATAATCAAAGAAAAAAACCTGGATAGATCCATTACGAAATGTTAAAAATATTGTCTCTGGGTATTGAAGCTACAGATTATTTTTATAGTCTTTTTTATACTTTTCTGAGTTTTCTAAAATTAGTTTGTACTTTTTCATGTACAGATAGATGTTGAGAATAATTCTATAGTTTATAAATAATACGTGTATAAAATTTTAAAAAATCAAATACTTTCAGAATTTTCTAAAATTAGTATGTACCCTTATGCAGATAGGGGTTGAATAGAACCTCTTTTTTTTGATCAATAAATACATGTATAGTTTTGAAAACTATACATTATGAACTATTTGTAGTTCATAATTAAAAACAGCATTTCAGATCAGCTTGTGGCCTGGTGGTTGAGGCAGCTGAATCTCACATGGCTGAGTGAGAGGTTTGAGTCCTGGACTGGTGGCTTGAGCAAGATATGTGTGCATCTTAGCCTAAAATCTTGAAAGGAGGGAAAAATAGAGAAGAAATTGCAGTGTGACCATTTCCCATGAGAAAGAGTGCTTTCTCACTTTCCCTCTCTCTGTCAAGTGTACACCCTCTTTGGCAAATAAATAAAACAGTACTATTTTCCAATCCCCCCCACCACCACCACCACAAGGCTGTTACTTTAAAAAATTTAATTTTTCTTATGATATTAACTTCTATATTTCTATATAACTGTCATTTATGTTCATTGGGGATTATTTACTGACTTTCTATTTGAGAAATTTTTGCCCTAGGGCATGTGCACTTTTTGGCAGGAGAGAGACAGAGACAGTGAGAGGGAAAGTGAGAAATCACCTTCCACGGGGGATGGCTGCATTACAGTCCCTTCTCTTCCACTCTCCTCCTAAGATCTTGGG
>NW_006159510.1:0-23228 GCF_000334495.1 Tupaia belangeri chinensis
GGTCAGGCTTCCCAATTATATCTCTTATCTTGACTTTTATGAAAATAATTGTGCTTACCATATTTATTTATTATTATTTACCAGTAATTGGCCTATCATGTCCATTGCTGCCAGGCAAATGAGGTGAAAAACATGTGTTGCTGTTAGGTATGGCTTTATAGAGCCAACAATACAGGCCTTCTTAGTTAAGTTAGTGCTCTCTCTTTAGTGCATTTCTTATCAATTTGGTAAGTGGTTTATCCCTAGGTACTCCTGACTCCTGAATAATAACAGGACTGACTAATGAGGTTGTGTTTTTTTTTTTTTTTTTAAAAGGGTTTTTGCCTTTGGGGGTCTATGCTCCCTGGGGAGAGAGAGAGAGAGAGAGAGAGAGAGAGAGAGAGAGAGAGGCAGTGAGAGGGAAAGTGAAAAAATGCCCCCCATGGGGGATGGCCATGCCACAATCCCTTCTTCTCTAATTTTCCTCCCAGAATCTTGGACACGAATGCACACACACCTGATGTGATTTTGAAGCCACTGGGTCCACTGCCCTCAACTTTTTATATCCTTTCTAGCACATCCACTTCTCTGAGTCTTTCTATTCATCTTCCTTCGTTTGTCTGCCAAGACAATTCCTGCATTTTCATTTCACTTAGAGTTGCCCTTCCATTTTCCAAACTTATCAGGGCAATCTTATTCAGGTACAATTTTCTGGTTATCACAGGAGGGCATGGCTCCAGGAGGGTCTCATCCATTCTCGGTGTTTAATTCTGTAGTATTGAAGAGTCTCTTATGCCACTAAACTGTCCCATATTAAACTCTGTAGTCTACCTCATTGATCCAGCATTCATGGGATGCTAATAAATACTTTCCTGACTCTTGAAGGTCTTCATGAATATGATTCCTCTCTGTCAGAAGAATCAATACTTTTAGCTATTTACCTGGGGACCAGAAGGAAGGTCAGGACAGATCCTTATGTGATATGGTTAGGGAAGGATGTCTTGGAAAGCAGAGGACTTGATATCAGTTTGAAGAACAGGGCATCCTGGGGCTGGGCAGTGGTGTAGCAGTAAAATTGGACACTTTGTAAGGCTGAGCCATCTGGAAAGGTCCCAGGATTTGCATCTGGAAACTCATCCTGCCTTCTGGACACACATATGCCTGTGATCTATGGCTGTCCGAGGTTGAGGTGGATCTTAACATCATGATCCTCTTGGGGGAGCTGTCTCTCTGTCTCTGCCTCTATCTCTGTTTCTCTAACTCCTGGAAGAAATAAATAAACTTTGAAAAAAAGAAAGACTGGAAAGATTCTAAGCCTTTTACATGTGATTATGGATAGTCTCCCCTAATTCTTTCTGTAGTTCAGTTAAATAAATACGGCTATATCCATTTTTTCAAATGAGAAAATTAAGGTTCAGGTAAGTTCATTTTTCAGAGACTTTAAAGTCAGTGTTTTGTATAACTATGATTCAAATAGAGGCAGTTTGACTTTAGAATTTATGATTAACCACTATTCTTTATTTCTGAGTAGTAGAGAAAATGAACTAAAAATTACTTGCTACTATCATGAACTTATCACTAAAAAAGATGCAAAAGATAAACACAGTAAAAACAGCAATGACTATCGCAGTCCTGAGGTGTGTTCCCATCTGGTGTCAAAATACACTCTGAGATCACACATATGAATTCACTGTATAAGAAGCACAATTCTGCAGCATGATATTTAATAATGGTGGTGCATGTATTAAAAAACGCTCAGAATGTTTGGCAAAACTGTAGTTTTCTGAGTCACTTTTCCAACCTACAGATCAGAATCTTATACAGCAATTCTCAGAATTCACGTTTTGAAAACCTCCCTTGGTCCTATCCTATGTCATTCTGATGCATACCGAAATTCAAGAAGTTACTTCACTAAGGAGGCTGATTCAGGAAGCAACCGACAGTGCTATCCCAATGAATCATTTTGGTAAATGGAGTTAGGTACTAGAATGTTGATCCAGTAAAATTCAGTGTAAAGAGATTCCTGGTATTAGTTGGGTAAAGTTGATATGTACTTATAAGAAAGCAATTAACTTATAGTGAGCTCTAGGTGGTACCAGGATTGGGTCAGGGTTAGTAATTTACACAATTAAGGTAGGTGCTATGGCATCCTGGAGTCTAGATCAGAACATTAGTCTGAAAGATGGATCTGACCAGTTCTGTAACATGTGATTACTGAGAATGAAACACCAGGTTAGTGCTGGCATAGGGGAGGCGTTGGCAAGTTCTGGGACTCAGGATCTGGGCTGACTTCATGATTTCTATTAGATCATTATACCCTTGGTCTTCCTGACAGTGACTTAATTCCAAGCTCTGGAAGATTGAGAAATGAGGCTGCTGATACTCCAGATTTGATCCTGGATTCAGCCTTCACGGAGTAGAATTAGGTAGATCTAACTATGGTTTTCTAAGGGCACAATAAAACAAGTCAGTGCTTTGAGAAGATGGTGTTTGATTCTTTTATGATTTACTAAACTAGCTCCCAAATCTCTTATTTTTATTTAAAATTTTTAATGAAATAGTAAATAGCTTATCACTTATTTTATTTGATAGCAATAATAAGTTTTAAGTCTAACTTATCAACACGTCCTCTCCCTTTATTTCAATGGAGTTTCAGTTTTCTTTCCCAATATACTATCAATTTTAGATTCTTTCTATTGCTGGACAGAATCAGTAATGACTCTGGGTGCTTTTTACTGGGCAGGGTTTATTCATGATGCCATTTGTCTTTCAAATGCTATCATACTTTGCTTATGACAGATTTTAAAAGCAATTTCCTTCCAGTTGTAACAAGAGGATATTATTTCCATCAGGGCTTTTGTGCTGCAAATACTTAATGCAGTTGGGAAACATGGTTCAGTTCTTGATTTTTAAAAAGCGATATGTAAATTAAGCCATTTTCACAGCATGTTTCATACCACTCTAGATTACTTAGTGCAAAAACTAATTTTGATCAAACTATCTTTAGAACTGTTTCAGTGTATGTTACTGACCACCCTCATCTGTTTTGGAGCCACCTATGAATGTTACTTAATGAACTCAGAGTTGTAATTATTTCAAAACTTTGGTGTATTTTCCATCCATCATTTAAATGCATGGCTATTCCCTGGCATTTCAAATTCTATCTTCAGTTAGTTTTTATTATTAAACAAACTATTTCCTGGAAAGATTATTTTTATAATCTTCTTTCGATGAGTTATGCATACTTATGAGCATTTCCTGAGATGTATTTCAGCAGCTGTTTTTTTTTTTTTTCTGTTAATGCTATATCTATAAAGATGTTAAAATAAGGCCCTCCTCTATGACATGAGTTTATCATTATTTTCAAGTCTGCTGAAAGCTTTTCTAGGCCAGCTGTCATATAGGAAGTTCCCATAGCATCAGGGGTTCTTGGGTACTCTGAGAATGTACACTTGTTCCCTGGATTCTGGGTAGCTGAGGATGGAGGTGGATCATGGCCTGGAGACTCTGATTTGGGTGTATGTCTCTTTCTTTTCTCTTCTTTTTGGAGAGATATTTGTTATGGGGTGCGTGCACTCACCAGAAAGACAGAGAGAGACAGATTCTTCTAGAGATATCATCTAAATGTTTTTTAAAAACTGAAATCCTAAGTATATTAAAGTATCAGTTTTGCTGTAATGGGATTAGTGAAGTTCCCAGCAATGCAACATATTCCAATGGTGAGAAGCAGTGAACTATTTAACAGTCAAAGTTTTAGTCCCGACTCTGTTAGAAACTCATTTAGGACCCTGTGCAACCCATTTACTGTATCTGGGCATCAGTACTCCTGGTCAAAAAATAAATACATTATATATTGGGAAAGGGATCTAGTCTAAAGTTTCTACTGAAATTCTTACCTTCCATGTATCAGTAGACTGTGTAATGTTACATTAAATTGTACTGGAGATAAATCATTTGTGAAAATATCATTTTTAATTATATTTGATTTCTTCATAAATCCACTGATTCACTTTTTACTGACCTGACTAAATAAAAAATTGTTTTGGTATGCCTAGAATGGGTAGATAAACTGAGATTCTCATTCCCCATTGAAGATATTCTTTGTCACCATAAGCGAGGTTTCGATGCATTGGATAGCTTAAGAGCTCTAGATGTTGCTGAAATAAAGGCCAATTGCCGGCAATTTAAACTACTTGTGCGGCTCTTTGCCAATGAGCACGGTCCGGGCCTTGTTTTCATCCTGTCGGCTGGAACAAAGCTTTGCAGTAGTACTTAGTTCTGATACTGACCTTATGGAGTGGACACCAAGGCCTTCTCTTGGTGGCCACAGGGGTCTGCACCTTCCTGACTACACACTTGGAGACCTAGATCACCACCCTAACAATACCATGAAACCTTTTGGAGGACATTTTTCCACCAAAAGACACAGATTAAGAGGAAGGTCTCTGGAAGTCCAGTCCTTAAGAAAATGCTCCTTTTTACCACCAATCACAGATTAGCACAAAAGACTCAGAAAGAAAGTGGATTTGTTCAGCTTTCTACTTAGAGACACAAACCAAACCAAAACAAACAAGAAAACAGCACTTTATCCCAGTAATACACGTGCGTTGTTTAGTATAGGCTTTTGTATGCATTTCATATTTTCTGAGGACATGCATGAAACTCAGGTGACAGAATGTGATTAGATTGATAATGAACCCCAGTAAGGTATCTATGTCATACTCTAAGCATGCACATTAAAAAAAAAGGGTAACAGGTAAAATGCCAATATGAAAAAAGCCCTTCAATTAAAAACTGTAACATAAAAGACTCTCACAGTCTCATTCTGTTCTGTCTCATTTCTTCCCTTTTCTTTGGTTTAGAAGGCTGTTCTTTAAAATTCTCTGAGCAGCTGAATTAGGCAAGGGCAGGGTTTCATTTGAAGTGAAGCTGGCCTAAACCATTCTTTTGGAACCCTCCCAAGTGCAGAGTAAAGAATGTTTGGCATCCAGGTCCATGAGGAAGAAAATGTAACCAACTCCAAATGTTTTCTGCTTTACTGACGCAAGGCCACTTTATAAAGTGGCAGTTGAATATAAAATAGGCTTTTAGCCTGAAATAGAATCTCAATATTTCTCTACCTCCTCTCAGGCGAATATCGTTTTTAAAAAACACTACCGATACATGGATATAAGTCTTCAAGTCTTTTACCTTGACTAGTATACATTTTATGGTTAAACTGTAAAGTAAGCAGCATAATTCATACACTGTCAAACAGGATTATTTTTCTATTCTTTGGAAGCAGAATAAATAGTAACTTTGAAACCCATGAAAAGATGAAAGCACACACTCCCCATTTTTCTCTGTATTGTGTACTCAATCATGCTTAAATATATTACATTTCTTTCCAATTTGACTGAATATTCTTTTCATTCTGTTTCTCTGTGTGTACTTACATTATGAAAGTATACTATGAAGGTACTTATATTATGAAAGCATATATATTTATATACCCATGTACATGAGGGTAAAAACTGAGATTTACTTATTGTGTGTATACATGCTCATATATAGATGTCATGTGTTTATACATTTGACAAACCTTTATTTAGCATGTACTAGTTCTATAACTGTTCCAAGTTTAGAGGCTAAAAAAAAAAAATTATAGAGATTTTTACTCTAAGGGTGTGCACTCGCCAGAAGAGACAGAAAGCGAGAAATCACCCCCAGGGGGATGGCCATGCCATAATTCCTTCTCCTTCAATCTCCTCTTGGGATTTTGAGCAAGCACGCACACATGCCTGGTGTGAGTTTTTTTAAGCCTCTGGGTTCAGGACTTGAACCGTGGCCAATACATGGAAGTCCCGTAACATAAACTTTATGCCTTCTGCTGGTCCCAGAGGCTAAAATTCCTGAATTTTGAAATTCTCCTATTGTTATTGATTTATGCTTACTGTTTGGAGTAAAGCATGTACATTTTGTGGCTTGTTTAATATTGAAAATATTATTATACAGAAAGCATAAATAATTGAAATTACCTACTTTTTTGAGCTCTGTCGCTTTATTTGTCCCAGTTATTAAGTGCAAGATATTTTTGTCTCAACCAACTTTATTTCATTACATTCTATAAATACTGCCTTTGTTAGAAATCATCCTATAATATTTATTATTCATATTTTAGATTTTAATAAATGTTACCCAGTACAAAAAAAATAAAAATTCATGTAAATGTATCATCATTTATCTTCTAAATTAATTTGCTGACAGATAAGGAGGCAGAAGGATTTTGTACTCTATATTTCTATTTTAAGATCAAAAGCTAAATTTTTCCACAAGCATTCTTTTCTCTGCTCAAATCAATCATGCTTTATTGTTTATTTAATTATAAAAATTATGCAAGACTATTTGTAAGAATTTATAACTTAAAATAAGATAACACATCAAAATGGATAGTAAAAGTACAGACACATTGGAGGCATAAGTATGAGACTAGAAAACATTCCTCATCTTGAATAACCTAGCTGGTATCAGCGCTTCTGAACAGTAGTTCAAACTGTAGACTTAATGATCTAGGCATCTGAAAATTAGAGATTCCTAGGCCCCTGTTCCCAGGAAGTCTGATTTGATTGGCCTCTTGAGGTGGGGGCCTCACTATGTTAGATTTTTTAAATCTCAAAAGAGATTGTAATCTATAGCCAAGGCTAGAGAATCACTGTGTTGGTTGGACTGTAGGTTTCTCTCTCAGCTCTGGGTAGGTAATCAAAACTGGAAACAGTCAATTAATTGTGTTTGAGGACAAACTACTAAATTAAAAATTCCAAAATGTTAAAAAATAAGCCAACTATCAGCCAGCACGTAGCATGGTGTTTGAGGTGCTGGGTCCCAATTGGCTGACTCTGTGGTTCCAGTTCCAGACTCAGCAGTTTATCAAACATATCGGGCACATGTACATGCATGCCCAAAATCCTGAGAGGAGTAAGGGGAGTAGGGAATATAACATAGGAGGGCAAATTGTGACATGATGTATGAGAACCTTAAAACATTTCTGCAAGTGATATAGTGAAGTTATGTAGGACTCTTTTAACAACTTGAATTGGTGACAACTCACATATTGCATTGCTAGTAAATTTTCTCAGCAACTGTATTATTAAAATTAGAAAAAAAGAGAAAATGCAAAAAAGGTACAACCTGTGAAAATCTCTTGCACTAGAATTTATAGCAGTATTACCTCTATTATATACAGGCACAGATTAGATACAGATTAATTGTCACTGTATTGTCTCTGTTATATTGAACAAGACTCCCATCTCTTAAAATGGCAAGAGAAATAACATATTAAATCAAGTAGGGAGGAAAGAAGGGTAAACTTAATACCAATAAATGCTAAGAGAAAGTTTTATTTTATCAAAGACTTGGACATTTGGCAATACCAAGGATTTTTTTTTTAAATAAAGAATAAGAGAAATTTTTAAAAGAATATTTAATTAAATTAAATTAATTATTATTATTATTTTAATTTGCTATAGGGCATGTGTGCTCACCAGAGAAAGACAGAGAGAGAAGTGAGAACCTAAGTCACCAGGTCCAGGACTTAAATCACAATTGGCCATGGGAGACTCTAGTGCCTTAACCTTTATGCCATTTGCTGGCCCCAGGATGTTTTGTAAGTATCATTGGTCTTTATATAGGGCTGTACTAGTGAAAATTGAAAACAATGGAGCTCTGAAGTCCAATCTATGTTAATAGAATTAGATTTTATATATCAACTCTATATTTGCCACTTTTGATGTCGTAAAGGAAGACTTTCCATCAAAACAAGTTGACAGTATTGGAAAGCATGAAAAGCTTATTGTAAATCACAAAATAACAGATTTCAAAAACTGGATATTGTGATTTTCAAAAGAACAGATGATACTGTGCAGAAATTAATACCCTTCCTCAATGATGACTTGGTAGTCATCAGTGAGGATTATTAGTGGAATTATGTCTGAGGGCAAATCACTGATCATTTCTGTTGGACAGCTATAGTTATTGCTGGAGCTCCTAGATGCCATACAGCTTCAACCCAACCCTTTTCATGAGCACTAAGCATACTTTTGGCCCCAGTTTTCAATGTATTAGGAGAATGGGGGTTAAAAACCCAGGTATGAAAGGCTGTTAAAACTTGGTGTCAGATATTTTTCTGAGATGTTTGCCATAAAAAATATTGTCAAATAATTTAATTAATGTCTTTATAAAAGTAATGATATCTCACATTCCATGCTAAAAACTTTATTTCATTATAAACAAAAGTCTGAAGAAAAAGCCTGTGGAATTATCAATAACATTTTGGAAAATCATGGCTGGTCTTGAAAGTCCATGGACACTTGGAATCTCTACACTCTTGAGAGGAATCATGAGTGAAACTCTTGGTAGTATCAGTAAAGACTCATAGAATCAGTACCGAATTTTTGAAAAAAATAAAGCAAGTCTGCTATTTTCTAAAGTTGCAAGGGACACTTTCTGGATATTGAAATTTTTGGGGAAAAGGCCCAGCAGGACTGGTACAGGTGATAGAATGACACTGAAGCTATAAGAAAATGGTTGAGTTAAGTTCCTGGTTTGACCTAAATACACTGTGTGTGTCCCTTGAATTGGCTGGCTAGAAGGCTGGGGAAGGAGAGTGACATGGTGAGACATTTTCAGGGGCGCCTTTCTCTCATGAAATAAATACACAAACAAGCAAACTAACTAACTCAAAAACAATCAGTTCTCTTTTGAGTTACTGAATGTTTTTAACTTCTATTTTCTCTAAAATAGAATGCTTTCTTGAATGACAGTGTTCAAAGACACTTGAATATGCTTGATTGTAGTTCTGGAAGAGAAGTTCAGAAGGATGGCAAGATTCAGATTAGTTACTAGCAGCCTGATGAAGAGCTACCTGTGAAAAAATAAAAGGGAAAACTACTGAAGGGCAGTGAGTGCATCCTTAATAATTATGAAAGCAGTGAGTGAAGACAAACACTGTAAGCACAGGTGGCAGAAGTGTTGGCAATAATATTAATAAGTTTAAGTCACTAAGCCATTAAAATGAAGTGGCACTGGAACAGCAGCAGGAAAATTTAAAAAACCACTAGAACCAACGTGTTCTCTTTTTTTGTTCAAGGAAAGAAACGTGAAGCACCAGATGGCCCTGTGTATTGTGTGTAGGTGCTCAGAATCAAAGATAACTTTCCTAGTTACCTGGGCACCTTAGCCCCTGTCCTCCTGCTGTGTGCTGTGGATTCTGAGACACTTGTCTGAGAGTTAGCAGATTTCAACCAAGCTATCAGCCAGAACGGTGACTTTATCTGAGGCTTGTAGGGTGGTAGTCACTTTCAAGTTCAGGAGTTATTGATAGCACTCAGCTCCTAGTTGGCTACAGAACAGAGGCTGCAAGAATCCTCTTGCCAGGCAGTCCTCTCTGTACTCTAGCTCAAAATCCATGGCATATTTCTTCACTCTCCAAGGATGTGCCTCCTGGCAAAACAGAAATTACAACCCTCTATAATGGAATCACATAAATGAGGGGTCTTTGAGAAGTTAATGGAAAATGCATATTATTAAAAAACTACAAATGGATTTTAAAATTGTTTGTTCTGAGGCCAGCATGTGGTATAGTGGTTATGGCATTAGACTCACATGGCCGATTGAAGTTCAAGTCCTGGACCTAGTGCCTTGAAAAATCACACTGGGTACATGTGCATACATGCCTAAAATTCTAGGAGGAAAATTAAGAAGGGATGATAATGTGACCATTCACCTGGGAAGTGATTTCTCGCCTTCTCTCTGTCTCTTTCTCTGATAAGCATACACACCCTATGCCAAAAACCTTTTAAAAATTATTTTTTATTCCATGGTATAGTTTGGATAATAGTTTTTCTCCCAAATGTATGTACACACACACACACATACACAGAAAAACATAATATTAAGGTCTCATTAAATTGTTTAGTGCTTGGTGACTACGGATGCTTTTTGTGTTTTTTGCTTCTTGATTTCTTAATATTTTTCCTGTTTTCTCTCTTGTCCCCCCCAAGTAGAATGGCCATGGTACAATCCCCTTTCCTCCATTCTCCTCCTGGGTCTTGGGCATGCATGAACGTGCCCATGGCACAATTTTCAAGGCACTGGGGCTGGGACTTGAACTGTAGTTGGTCATGTGGGAGTCCAGCAAAGTAACCACTTTTTCTTCTGCTGGTTCTGGCACATGTTTTAAAGTTTGGTCTTGGTGGGCAATGGTTTGATGTCTCTTAAGAGTTCCTGTGTTGGGACTTGATTGTATTGATTGTATCATGAAGGTGTTAATTGGAAACTTAATTCCTTCATTGTGGTTCAAAGTAGGTCTTTGACTGTGATAACAGCGTTAGGGCAGGGCCTCTATGATTGACTGCGGTTGGTATAAAGAGGGAATGAGATCAGAATATGCCATATGGATACAGACCACACTCTGCTCTGTCTTGCCTTCCTCTGTTTTGTGATGACACTGAACTTACTGGCCAATAGAACTTTGAGTCAAAATAAAGCTCTATCCTCTTAAACTCAGCCAGTCTCAAATATTTCTGTTAGCAATGTAATAAACAACTAAGATATACAAAAATCAACTCATACTTCAGTTCCACGTGTGAACCCAGAACCTTAACCACCATGCTGCCTGCTGGCCCTGATTTTATAAAATGTTAAACCAACCTTGCATTCTTGGAATGAATCCAGTTTGGTTAGAGGTATTTATACTTTTTTATAGATTGTTTAATTTGATTTGTTAACATTTGCCACTTAAAATCATTTTACCACTCATGGCATTACACATACACAAATCTGATCACCACTAGAAAACAGAAATCCTGTAAGACTGTTATCTTAGTCTGTTTTTCTGTAACAGACTACCCAACACCCCAAGACTGGGAGGTTTATAAGGAAATGAGGTTTATTTGGCTTATGATTTTGGTGGCTGGAAAGTGCAAAAGCATGGTGTCAGCAGCTGCTCAGTTCTAGTGGGGGCCACATGCTTCTTCATCCCATGGTGGACAAGTAGACAACCCAGGGAGTGCTTGCACAGAGAGAAACACAGCAGCTGGCTTGCTTTGTGACAACCTGCTCTTGGAAATAATTAGTAAGATATCTCCCCAGAGAGATAATTGATATGTTAATGAAAATCTTTCCCTTGTCCCAAGTTCCTCCCACTTTGTCCTATCTTCCAACATGGCTACACTAAGTTAAATTTCAGCGTAAGTTTTAGTGGGGACACTGAAAGCATAGCAACTACCTCCTAGAAAAAAAATAACTCATCATCTCACGTAATGATTGTCTATAGTTTAAATAAGATTGACCACACACTTTTTTACTTTGCTTAGATTGTGGTTGTGCTAGTCACAAGTCTGGATTCTATTTGCTGAGTTTATTCATCTAATTGCTATAATGTGCTTAAATCAACCTTAAACATTAATACTTAATTTTTTCTTATGTATAAAAAGATCTAATATGGTAGAATATAATTAAACTTTTGGGAATGATATATGAACTAAAATAACCTCAACTGATAAATATGGTATGATATTAGATCATGAATAGACTTGTTTTTGTACAGACTAAAGTAAAATTCTATGTGGATAACATTTAAAAAATGAAATACAAGTAAAATACATAGCTTTATTTGTGTGAGCCTAATGTTTAACTGATAAAGATGAATCCAAAAGTTTTTTCAGCCAGAAATTTATGATAACTATAAGAAAACAGATTAAAGTGATTCATTTTTAAGAATAACTTAAGAGTTACTTAAGCAGCTTGCAGATGCGACAACCTTAGAAAGTACACATTCCCAGAAAGTTCCTGAACAAATGAAACCCAAAATCAACAGGTTGCTCTTAAGAACAGGATGGTGGCTTTTGTGTCTTTTTACTTCCTCTTTCTTCTCCCAGCTCAGGACATTTGGCAGGCCTTTTCCATGGACTTGTCCTGAGCCTGAGACTTTCTGTCAGACAATAGAGAGAAAGGGACAATGAATACCTAATAAGGAGATAATAAAACTTAGGTGACATCTGGGAAGATTGTATACCCCATAGTACTTAGCCAATGAAAAACTGGTAGAGGCACTTGAACATTGGGGAATAAAGTGCTTGTTGTAACTATTCTGGGTGTGCCTGCCTCTCAGATCCTGATTTTGTGAGACCGCCATTAAAATCTGGTTTCCAATGTATCTTGTGTTTCCATGTTCATTCTTTGGCATTGGATGAGTGAGTCCGTTTCTCATTGTAAAATTTTGTTCATGTTAATATTTATAAGCTACATCCCCCTTTTTATTGGAAGACACAAAAAGTTCTTTTTATGCCAAAAGTTGTAAATTTATTAAGACAATTATATTTTAGGATGGCTCAGAAGGTACGCATGTGTAAGTCTGTCTTTTCCTTCAATCTTGGATAAGTGGCTATAGATGAACATTAAGTATGGGCACAGGGATAATCCATGTGCGCCAATGAGTTTAACAAAAGATGCGCTTGCACTGAGTTTTGGTAACCAGCTTTCTAGTTGTGAATCTTTAAATTCTAATTTAAAATTTTCCAGCTCCTGGTGAAAGATCGATTTTGTTTGGTCATTTGTTTTCATGCTTTTCTAGATGTTTTCTAGTTGCCACTTGTTTCTTTTTTTCTATTGTAATTTCAGTGTCTCCTTAGGTTCTTTACAAGTCAAGTGAGTGGTCGTCTTTGATAGTATGCCACTGGGGCAGGAGTAGATGCCAAATCTGGACTCTCATCATTTATTGCTTCTTACTTTGCAGCTTTGCTTTCCTTTTCTTTTTTTTATTTGAGAGAGATTTTTGCAATAAGGAACATGTGCTCACCAGAGAGACACAGATAGACAGAAAGTGAGAAATTACACCCCAGGGGGAATGGCTGTGCTGCAATCCCTTCTCTTCTCCTCTATTCTCCTCTTGGGATGTTGGGCATGCATGCAAATGTGCCTGGTGTGAGGTTTTTTTATTGTTTTTTTTTTTCTTCCTAGATTGATTTTTGCTAAAAGGCATGTGGGCTCACTGGTGAGACAGAAAGGTCCAGAGAGACAAAAACTGAGAATCCAGAGAGATAAAAAGTGAGAAATCACCCCCTCCGGGTGGAGAGGCCACACCACAATCCCTTCTCCTCCAAGTCTCCTCTTTGGACTTTGGGGTACATGTGCACTCACATCTGGCATGAGTCTTAAGTTGCCTGGTCCAGGACTTGAACCATGGTTGACTACCTGGGAGTCCAGAAATGTAACCATTATGCCATCTGCTGATCCTACTTTGCAGCTTTTTTAGCCTCATGCTTTCTTTGGTTTTGAGGGCTATTTTTCATAATCATTCAGCACTTTCTGGTTGTAGAGTTTCTATATATTTATTTTACAAAGTTTCTTTCTTTCATTAGAGTAAGACAGAGAAAGAGGAGAAAAGAGAGAGAGAGAGAGAGAGAAAGAGAGAGAGAGAGAGAGGGGAGGAAAAACGAGCTCTCTCAACAGAGGCTCACACCATAATCTGTCCCCCGTGATCCCAACCAGCCAGGGTCATGGTATGCTCGGCATGTACAGGTCTACCAGGGATCCAAACCTGCGATCTTTCATGCAAATCCAGTATTGCTTGAGCAGCACGTTATCATCATGCCACTAGCCAGCCACATTGGGTTTATTCTGAGATGTTCCCCCTCAAATTTGGAACTGGTGATTCGTTTATTTCTCAAAACTGATCTTTAAGCTGTTATAATTTTGTTTTTCTCTAGGTGCTTTATTTGAAACTCTTCGGTAAGTTATTGTTTTTGTTAGAAATATTCCACCATAAATGGCTGCCAAGAAACCTGTCATATTTTGCATTTGATAACATATCTAATTTGTGCAGCATAGAGCCAGGATGATGCCAGATTTTATACCCTTTTTTAATGCATTACCTGGGAGTACATGTGGGCATTAAAATATGCTCACCATTAGAGATCAAACAAAATATGTAAAATCAAAGGACATTAGTTCAGAAATTAGTTATAATTTTTACCACCCGTATTTCCATGTGTCCTCTCAGATTTCCAAATTCAGCCAGTACTGGCATATGTCCTTAGAGGCTATAAGAGACTGTGTTATGAAAATAAATTTCAAAGTCAAACACAGAATCAAATTTCAGGTTGAAAATTCTGTTTGGCAGGCATAAAACCATAAACAGCACAAAACTCAACAGAGTTAAAATTCCAAATTTTCCGCTCTTATTCAATATAGTCCTGGAAGTTCTAGCCAATGCGATCAGACAAGAGAAGGAAATAAAGGCATTCCCATAGAGAAAGAAGAGCTGAAATTATTTGTTTGCAGATGACATGATTGTATACATAGAAGACCCAATAGTATCCATGAAAAAAAACTTCTCGAAGTAAAGTGGCAGGATACAAAATTAACTTACAAAAATATAGCATTTTTATATACAAATAACAACAAGCATACAGAAACAGAACTGAGGAAAATAATTCCACTTACCATAGCCACAAGAAGTATAAAATATTTAGGAATAAAACTAACCAAGGAAGTCAAAGACCTGTACAAGATAAACTTTGAAAATCTTAAAAAGGAAATTGAAAAGGATACTAAAAAGTGGAAGGATGTCCCATGTTCCTGGATTAGCAGAATCAATATAATCAAAATGGTAGTCCCACCCAAATTAATCTACATGTTTAATGCAATCCCAATAAAATTACAAGAGAAATTCTTCACAGATTTAGAAAAGAGAATCATAGAATTTGTCTGGAACCATAAAAGACCCCATTTTGCTAAAGCCATCCTGTGCAAGAAGACTGGAGTACATGGCATCTCATTCTCTGACCACAAAATATATTACAAAGCTGTGATAATCAAAGCATAGTATTGGCACAAAAATAGACATGAGGACCAATGGAACAGAGTAGAGACTCCAGAAATAAACCCCCAAACGTACAGCCAACTCATCTTTGACAAAGTGTAACTGTCAATCCAGTGGGAAAAGGGAAACCTCTTTAGCAAATGGTGTTGGAAAAACTGGGTATTCATCTGCACAAAGATGAATCTGAATCTCAATCTGTCACCATTAACAAAAATCAACTCAAAATGGATCAAAGATCTAAACCTAAGACTACAAACTATAAAACTACTTGTGGAAAACACTGGGGAAACTCTGGGAGACATTGAGGTAGGCAAAGACTTCTAAGCAAGACTCCCATAGCACAGGCAATAATCCCCCAAATAGACAGGTGGGATTGCCTCAGATTAAGGTGTTTCTGCACAGCAAAGGACACTGTAATTAGTGTGAATAGACAACTCTCAGAATGGGGGAGAATTTTTGTTAACTGTACCTCAGATAAGGGACTGATAACCAGAATACACAGGGAACTCAAGTTACTTACCTGGAAGAAAATGATTAACCCAACTAAAAGATGGGAAAATTAGCTGAATAAATAACTCTAATGAGGACATATGAACAACCAAAAAGCATATGAAAAAATGCTCTACATTCCTCATTATAAGGGAGATGCAGATCAAAACCACAATGAGATACCACCTAACCCCAGTCAGACTGGCAAAGATTAAAAAACAAATAATGATAAGTGCTAGAGAGGATGTGGTGAAAGTGGGACAATCCTACACTGTTGGTGGGAATGTAAATTGGTCCAGCCACTGTGGAGAATAATAGGGAGGTTCCTCAAAGACCTTCAAATAAAACTACCATATGATCCAGCAATTCCACTCCTGGGTATCTATCCATAGGACAGGAGAGCACTTAGTTGGAAAAGTGCTTGCACATCTATAGCCATTGCAGCCTTATTCATGATTGCTAAGACATGGAACCAACCCAAATGTCCACAAACATATGAATAGACTGAAAAATTGTGGCACATATATTCCATGGAATAATATTCAGCCATAAAAAACAACAAGGCCCTGGAATTTGATATAAAGTGGATGAATATGCAAGATTTGTTGCTGAGTGAAGCAACTCAGGCTATGAAAGAGAGACATTGCATATCTCCACTTAACATATACCGATTGTCTGCACTCTATGGTAGAGACTAAAAGATTGGAAAACATATAAAAGTATTAAAAATTGTAATGGATACCAGAGACAAAGTGGAAAAAGAGTGTGGGAGGGGAAGAGCATAGGACATTTGGGGGGAAAATGGAAAGGTAAGACACTTGTAGGACACAGATAAGTTTTATTATCTATTGATGAGTATGTGTATGGTGGTCTCAACTGGACTGGACTGAGGTGTATATCATTCTGGGTAAAATGTCTTCACAATCTAAATGATGTATATCAATTTAATGTATGAATAATAATAAAAAATATATGAAAAAGAATTCCAAATTACACACACAGGGCCATTCTTTGATAACTATACTATAGCATTATCTCCATTTGTTGCAATGTGATGCAACATTTCTTTTACCAAAGTAGGCAATTTCTATCTTGTCTATCTGTTCTACCTTTATAGCATAGCAGTAGCTATTTACCTTTATTTTTTTCATTATGCTTCATTGAGGCATAACTGTCAAATAGAAATTGTGCATAGTCAAAGTGCACGACGTGATGAGTTGATATATATATATATATATACACACACACACAGATTGTGAAATGATTATCATAATCAAATTAACACATCCATCACCTGACATAATTTCTACATGTGTGTGAGGGGGGAGGGTGAGAAGATTTAAGCTCTATATTCTCAAATTTCAGATAAATAATATTTCTAAATATAGTCATCATACTATACAGGGAAGCCCCAGAACTTACTTATCTTTTAACTGAAAGTATGTACCCTTTGACCAATTATTTCCTCCTTCTAGCCCTAGGCACAGTTCTCCTATAGCTTTTTGTGTTTCATAGCACCGCAACCCTCTAAGCCTTAAAGAAATTTTCGTTGCCTGAAGTTCCATGAGATACACCAAAGATGGGGTACCAATACAATCTACCAAGTGAAAATGAGACTGGAGGGATAGTGCAAACGCTTAAAAACTGACAGAAAAGAAGTGACTGAGAGACTGTGTCTGAACCAAGATGGAAGCAAGATGGTGACTGAACTACTGATACCGATGTCTCTCCTTCAGATTTATTATACCCTCATTTTACTGTATTAGCATGCTGGATAACATGCCCACCTGAGTTACGACAGTATGAAGTAATCATGGAAGTGACCGGAGCTACCTTAATAAAGCCAGAAAATGGGAGGGACAGTGGTTCAGGAAAGCCATTGCCCATTTCCAGGAAAAGTCATGAATAAACCACCTCTTGCTTAGCCTACCATTAAGCCTAACCAGACACTCACTAAAGTTTGGGGCTGCCCTGTCTATAGGGTAGTTCTATCTTTCCTTTCAGGTTCTTCTCTTCCTCTCAAAATTTGTAACCAGGGAAGCAGTAGGCAGCAACAGTTCATCCTGGGCTAATTTCCTAATTCTGTGTACCCGAGGAGGAAATAAGTGTTCACCCATCTCCCCTTATCAGGGTTACTTCACCTATGAAATAATGTGCTCTGTACACTTCCTTAATAAACTGGCTTTCACTCTCTCTCAAATGCTCACTACTGAATTCTTTCCTGCACAAAGCTAAGGACTTTCACCCACTTGGAGAGACCCCACACCTTAGTCCTTGGAACCTGGACAGACACCAGCTTGGATCCAGGTGATTACACAAAATCATTACTATTATTATTATTTTGGAAATGTAGGTTTTGTTTGTTTTTTGTAAGTATCGTATAATTGTTTCTGAGAACTTCATTGTTAACATTTCTTGACAAATAGTTTCATCTTCTGACAAGGATGAATACAAAATTTGCACTTTTTGCTGAGTGAAAAATTGAAATACATTCATGTTTTTTTCCTCATAAAGTTGGTTTTAAGATACATAGAAAGTATGTAATATTTTGGAAGACTAAAAAAAAAATTGACAAGAATAGAGAGGAATATTTAGTGTGTATTTTGGTTGTCTTTTAGAAAATTCCTGACTCATGAGGTAGTCTGAACAAATAATTTCATTAATTTTAAACCTTATTATTATTATTATTATTTTATCTTGAGATGACTCTAGATTCTCATAGAGTTGTGAAAATAGCACAAAGAGAACTCACACACCCTTTCCTCAGTTTTCCCTGATGATAACCAATTGCACAACAACACAATATCACAATCAGGATACTGACAATGGCCATCAAGATACAGAACTTTATTTTATTGGAGAGGTTTTTGTTGTAGGGCTCCTGTGCTCGCTAGAAAGACAGAGACAGAGAGACAGAAAGTGAGAAATCATCCTCCGGGGGGATGGCCACGCTGCAATCCCTTCTCCTCCATTCTCCTCTGGGGATCTTGGGCACTCACGCACATGCACCCTACATGAGTTTAAGCCACTGGGTCCAGGACTTGAACTGTTGTCGACTACATGGAAGTCCAAGTGACACAGACATTACGCCACTGCTGGTCCTGATACAGAACATTTCAACCACAAGAATCCTCCTACATTTTCCTTATTATTTATTTTATGATTTCTTGTTAATATTCAATAATTTTACATCATATAGTATACAATATATTTTTCAAAGGATGCATGCAGTAGATGACAATGAAATGAAAGATATTACCAATCATATCATTTTTAACAGAGAACTTTACATCCTTGTGTCATTAAGTGTTTCTTGCCTTAGTCCCTCCGAAGACTATCCACATCCTCTTTAACACTACACCTGCTTCCCTCATGCCCACATCCATTCTGGCAACCAGTAATCTTTCTTCACTTCTATAATTTTGTCATTTCAAGAATGATACATAAGTGGAATCATCTAGTATGTAAATTTTTGTTTGTTTGTTTTTGTTTGTTTTGGAGAGGTTTTTTTGCTATAGGGCTCATGCACTCTACAGAAAGAGAGACAGAAAGGGAGAAATCACTCCCCAGGGGGAATGGCCACGCCACAATCCCTTCTCCTCCATTCTCCTCTTGAGATCCTGGGCACTCATGCACATGCTCCCAGCATGAGTTTAAGTCACTGGGTCCGGGACTTGAACCGTGGTAGGCTACATGGGAGTCCAGTGACATAGCCATTATGCTAACTGCTGGTCCCTAGTATGTAAATTTTGATATTGGCTTTTTTTCTTTTTTTTAATTTGGCACATTTCTCTAGAGATTTACCCAAGATGTTGATTTACATTAGTTTGTTTGTATTACCAACTAGCATTCCACGGTATGAATGTGCCACAATTTGACGATTCATGCATTCAAAGACTGATTTGTTTCCAATTTTACAATGTTAAGAATAAGGCTTCTTGGGACAGGTAGGTGGTATGGTGATTAAGGTTCTGGATTCCCACATGGCAGACCATGGTTTGAGTCCCAGACATGGTGTATTGCTTTCTCACTTTCCCTCTCTATTTCTCTATCTCTGTCTGTCTCTGGTGAGCACACAAGCCCTTTAACAAATTAAAAAATTATAATAATGATAAATCAAATTAAATAAATAATTAAAAATAAAAAATAAGCCTTAGATGAGCCATGCTAGCACACCATGGGTGCTGCTATATGGCAGACTCAGGCTACACGGGAGAACTGGGTTTGATCCCTGTCTTACCCTAAAGAGCTGGGTGCTGCAAGGCATGCTTCTAGTCTAAGCTGCTCCAAATACATAGGCTAGAAGGATTGCAAATCTGCAGACACTGTAGGTAACATAACAAGATTCTGTCTAAAGACCCAACCCCATACACATGCACAAAAGAAGAAAGCTTTGAGAGACATTTATGTACATGTTTTTGCATGAACATAGTTTTCATTTCATTGGCATAAATACCTATGAGTACAATTGGGGAATCAATCGAATGGTTGGATATAAGTTGCATATGTAAGTTCTGTAATAAGTTGCCAAACCGTAGTTTTCCAGAGTGGCTGTTCCATTTTACATTCCCATCAACAGTAGATGAGTAATCTAGATTCTCTACATTGTTGTCACCATTTGTGGTTTCTTTATTTAGCCATTCTGATATTGTGTATTGTGATGTCTCATTGAGATTTAAATGTGAATTTCCCTAATTGCTAATGTTGGTGAACATCTTTTCATGTGCTTATTTACCATCTGTATATCCTTACTGATGAAGTGTTCTTTCATCTTTCTGCCATTTTGTAATTGACTTTTCTTTACTGTTGTTTTGAGAATTCTTTATTCTAGACACCATTCCTTTATCAGACATGCAGTTTGCAAATATTTTCTCTCAGTCTGTAGTTTGCCTTTATATCTTATTAGCAGTTTATTCACAGAGGACAAGTTTTAATTTTGTGAGGACTATTTTATCAATCTTTCCATTTGTGAACTGCACTTTTTGTGTTAATGAAGTCTAGGAATTATTATTTTTTTACTATGCTATGAAACATTTTTCTTTATACACACACACACACACACACATCTTCTATATATAATTTTATGACTTACATTTAAATCTATAAGCCATATTGAGTTAATCTGTATAACATATAAAGTTTAGATGGAGACCTTACTCCAGCACAATTTCTTGAAAAGCCTCTTTCCTTTCATGCATTCTTTGTGCAGCTTTGTCAGATTTCAGTTGTACATCCAAGTAGGTTGAGTGGAGCCTAGGCTCTCAGAATGTTATCATACCGGATTTGAGATTTTCCCTAAATCTCATGACTAGTGTCCTTAAAAGATGAGGGAACACAGCCAGACCAAACTAAAAGAAAGCTGGGTTACAACAGAGGTAGGCAGAGACTAGTGTCCTGCTATGACAAGCCAAGAATTGCTTAGGGTTATCAAAACTAGAAGAGGCAAGAAATGATTCTTCTCTAGTTTTCAAAAGAAATATGACTGCTGATACTTGGGACTGTGAAAGAATACATTTCTACTGTTTTAAGTCACCAAGTTCATGGTGATTTGTTGCAATCACTCTACAAAATTTACACAGCCTTTTTTGTAAGAATCTATTTCTGAGTTTTCTATTCTGCTCCATAACTATCTATGTCTGTCACTCTGAAAATATCATGCAGTCTTGATTAGTTGAACCATTTATCAGATATTGAAATTGTGAACACTGATTTCTCCTACTAGATTCTTCTTTGTAAATTTTTTTTTTGCTTGTTGTTATTCTAGTTCTTACAGATTTCCATATACATTTTCACATAAACTTGTTTATAACTACAAAAATATTGCTGGAATTTTGATAGGCATTGCGTTGAACATTTATGTCAATTTGTAGATAATTACATCTTTACTATGCTGGGTCTTCCAATCAGTTATCACAGGATGTCTCCTCGGTTATTTAAATCTTTAATTTCTTTCATCAATATTTTCTAGTTTTCAGGATAAGAGTCCTATCTATGTTTCATTAAATTTACACTTTTTCCTTTTAGCAACTTTAAGCATTATTTTGTTTTTAATTTCTGAGTTTATTGTTAGTCTATGGGAATTCATATAATGTTTGTATGGTTATTTTCTATCTTGGCATTACGCTGAACTCACTGATTAATTTTGCATAGTTTTTGTTTTGTTCATTTAGTCACCTTGAGATTTTGTATATAGCCCATGATCTCATCTGCAAATAGATTTTTTTCACTTCTGATGTGCGTGTCATTTTTTTTTTTTTATTCTTTCATGATTGCATTATTCAAAACATCGAGCAATATGTTAAGTAACAGTATTGAGAGCAGACGTTTTTGCTTTATTCTTCGTTGTAGGGTCAAGGCACCATTGGGTAGGGTCAGTCACCATTGAGTATATTCAACTGTAAGATATTTTTGTAGAAACTCTTTATCTAATTGATAAAGTTTCATTCCATTAATATTTTTCTGAGAATTTTTATCATGAATGGATGATTAATTTTGTCTATGATTCTTCCCCATCAGTAAGTAAGCTCAAGTGATTTTTCTTCTTTAATTTATTAATATTGTGAATTGCAATGATAAATTTCATATATTGAAAAAGTCTTATTTCTGGAACAAACCCACTTGATCAAATAATATTTTCATATGTTGCTAATTTCTATTTGTTAATATGTTCATGTCTGCATTCACGAGGGATGTTGGTATGTAGTTTTCATTTTTATACTTTCGTATTGGGTTTTGGTATCATAATATTAACTTCCTAAAATGAAATGGGGAATGTTCCTTCCTCTGCCAGTTTCTAGAAGGGAATGTGTGATGTTAATACTTTCAACATTTCTTCAGTTATACCATGTGGGTCTGGAAATTTCTTCTTAGGCAAGTTTTTAAATTATGAATTTTATTTCTTAATAATTATAAAGCTATACAAATTAATTACCTTATCTTGGATAAGTTGTGATAGATTGTATTTTTTGTGGACTTGTTCTACTTCACCAAAATTGTCACATTTATGGGCTGAGTGGTTTGTGTTCCCATAATATCCTTTTGATATATGCAGTTTGTAGTGACATGCCCTGTTTATTTTTCAATACTGGTAATTTGCATCTTCTTTCTCTCTCTCTCACTCTCTCTCTTTTTTTATTTTTGATCTTTCTTGCTGAAAATTTTATTGATGTTTTATTGATTTGTGCCATTACTTTTATTATTTCATTCCTTTTGCTTATTTTGGATTTATTTATTTAGAGGTGGCAACTTAGACAATTGACTTGAGTCTTATGCTTTTTTCTACTCTTTGCTGTTAGTGTTATAAATTTTCATCTCATACTCTTTCAATTGTGCCCCACAAATATTGTTATGCTGACTTTTCATTTTTACTAAGGCCAATTTTTTTTTTTTTTAATTTCCCTTGATGCTTCTTTGGTCCATAGGTTATTTATAAGTATAGTATTTACTTTCCAACTGCTGGAATATTTTCCTGTTATTTATATATTATTATACAACATTATTCAATATCTATTTTGATCACATTGGGTCAAATTACACACTCTATATAATTATAATTATTTAAAATATTATTGATGCTAGTTATTTATGGTACAGAATATGGTCTATCTCTATGGCACTTGAAAAGAAGGTGTATTCTGCTGCTCTGGGTAGAGCATTTTGAAATGAGGTTGTTAGCCAGTGGTGTTGAGTTCTAGTATATTTTTGTTGATTTTCCGTCTAGTTGTTCTGTGAGTTGTTTAGAGGAATGTTAAAAAAGCTTGGGAACCAACAGTTAGCGTAATGGTTATGTCGCTGGACTCCCACGTAGTCGACCGCGGATCGTGTCCCGGACCCAGTGGCTTAAAACTCACACCAGGTGCGTGTGCGTGCGTGCCCAAGATCCCGCGAGGGGAAAGGAGGA
>NW_006159510.1:23239-41992 GCF_000334495.1 Tupaia belangeri chinensis
GACCATCCCCCTGTGTGGTGATTTCTCGCTTTCTGTTTCTATGTCTCTCGCTGTCTGAGAGAGTGCATGTGCCCTATAGTGAAGACCTCTCCCCCCCGCCCCCCCCATAAAAGCTTCAACTACAATTGATAATTTTCTATTGCTTTTTGTAGTTCTATGAACTTTTACTTCACATATTTAGCTTCACTATATATGGTGTAGGATTGCTATTTTCTAGGATTGCTATTTTCTTGGTGAATGACCCATTTATTACCTTATAATGCCTAATTCTGAATATAGCAATTTTCTTTGCTCTGTGGTTTGCCTTATTTGATATTAATACAGCCACTATTATTTTCTATTAATAGTTATCTGCATGATGTACCTTTCCCATCCTTTTATTTCGAATATGCCTTAATGATAACATTTGAAAGCAGTTCCTTATAGATGGTTTATATTTTTGTCATATTTTAAAATTATACTCGGTTGACATCTGTGGTTTTTAATTATATTAAGGCCATTGACATTTAATGTAGAAATTGATCTGATAGGATTTAAATCAGCAATTTTTTTTTGCGTATCTTTGTAAGATTTTTTTTGTAATTTCCTTTCCCTGCCTTCCTTGAGAGAGATGAATGTTTTAAAAAATTCTCTCTTGACTTATGTATGGTGTGTCAAGTGTGTCTCTTTGTATTGCTTTTTTAGTGATTGTGTGGGATATTAATCTATGCATATCTTATTGTAATCTACCAGTGTCATTATTTTACCAACTAGAGTACATTACAGAAACCTTATCAGGGCCAGCAGGTGCCATAGTGGTTAAGGCATTAAACTCCCACATGGCTGACCACTGTTCAAGAACCAGATGTGGCAACTTGAAAAAAATCACATCAGGCACATGTGTGTATGTGTCCGAAAATTCCAAGAGGAAAAAAGATTGCAGAGTAACCGTCCTTCTTAGGAGGGGGGTTGTTTCCTCACTTATCCTCTCTCTCTCTGACTCTCCAGCAAGCACACATCACATGCACTATTGCAAAATAATCTTTAAAAAAAAGAAAGAAAAAGAAATCTTATCTTTTTTTTTGTTTTATTGTTTTGTTTAGTTTTGCTTTTTATCATAAAGTATATGTACTTGCCAGAGAGACAGAGAGAGGGAAAGTGAGAAATCATCCCCCAGGGAGGATGGCCACTCCATAAACCATTTTCCTCCATTCTCCTCTCAGGATTTTTGGCACTCATACACAGGCACCCAGTGCAATTTTCAAGCCACCATGTCTGGGATTTGAACCACAATCGACCATGTGAGAATTCAGTGCCTTAATTATCACATCACCTACTGGCCCCAAACCTTATCTTTCTATTCTCTTTTCAAGTCCCATTATAATCTTGTCTTAAATATTTCGTCGACATGTATTGAGAACTACATCTGTATTACAAGTTTTTGCTTCAACCATTAAGCATAATCTAGAAAATGCAAGAGAATGAAAGTGTACTGTATTTTCCTATGTTTTTATTTATTATGTTCTTTCTTTTTTCTTAAAAGTCTAAAATTTCTTGTATTTTTTTTCTTTTTGCGTGGACAATTTATTTTAGTTATTCTTTTAGGATAGAACTACTAGCAAGAAATTCTCCTCATTTTTCTTCATCCTAAATGTCTTGATTTCTTTTTCATTCTGAAGGATATTTTCACTTGTACAGTGATGAAATCTCCCTCCCCCTTTCAAGCTCTGTATTGTTTACTTCTGGGCACCATGGTTTCTGAAGAGAAACCCGTCATTTCAATTGTTTTCCCCCTCAAAGGTAAGATGTCATTTTTCTCTGGTCATTTTCAAGATTTCATCTTGACCTTCAGTTTTTAAAATGTAATTATGATATGTAGTTAGACATGAGTTAATTTAGGTTTATTTTATTAGGAGTTTGTTCAACTTCTTCACACTATAAGCTTATGTCTACTCTCAAATTAGAATATTGAGTTATCAGAAAAGTCATGATGTATTTTTTCTGTTTTTCTAGGCATGACTTTTTCAACAATCCTATATTTTCAACTGTTATTTCTTCAAGTAACTTTATCAACCTGCCTTCTTTATCTTTCTCTTCTTGAACTCTAATGATATAAATATTATACCCTGTGTAATAGTCTCCCCACTGACTCCTGAGAGTCTGCATTTTTGTTTGTTCATTTGTTCATTTGTTTTGTTAGTCCATTTTCTGTTATTTCAGTTGCGTAATTTCTATAGTTCTATCTTCTAGCTCAGTGATTTCTCCCCCAATTCCCTCATTTTATTGTTGTACCCATCCATTGGACTTTTTATTTCAATTCTTGTATTTTTTTTTTTGAGAGGTTTTAGCTATGGGGTGCATGCGCTCGCCAGAAAGACAGAGAGAGACAGAGAGATAGAAAGCGAGAAATCACCCCCCGAGGGGGGATGGCCATGCTGCAATCCCTTCTCCTCTATTCTCTCAGGATTTTGGGAACACACGCACATGCGCCCGGTGTGAGTTTAATCCACCAGGTGTGTGACTCAAACTGTGGTCGGCTACGTGGAAGTTCAGTGACATAGCCATTGCACTAACTGCTGGTTCCAGTTCTTGTATCTTTAATTTAGAAAATTTCCATGTAATTCTTCATTGTATCTTCTGTTTCTCTATTGAAGCTATTTTGTTTGTTTTTACTGTATTCATAGTTGTTTGTTCACGCATTTAAAAATGGCTGATAATTTGTACTTTTCTGTCTTCTTAGTAATGGCAATGACTGATTGTGTACTCTCATTCTCTTTGAAACTTGTGGTTCTTGTTATGTCAAGATTTTTCACTTAAATCTAGATATGTTGTCTATTATGCTGTGGGACTCTGGACTTATTTAAACTTTTTTGGTTTTGCTGGGTTCCTATGACTATTCCATCACCCTGTTGCTGCCACATGGGAGTAGACATTTAGGTTCTCCATTTGTCTTCTAGCCCCTGGGGAAAGAACATATTTATGAGAGTGGTGGGAAGGAATAGGACTTCTGGCCTTCCATGAACTTTCCCTTGATACAGCCTGACTAGAAGATACAGAGGTGACTTTTTACTGATCCCATCTGGTCTCCACTAATATGTTTTGAAGGAAGTGGTCTTAAAATTGCTGTTTTGGTAAAAGTCCTAACTCCATCTGGCAACACAGGGTCCAGGAGGTTGTGCTTCCTCACTGTGCGTATGGAGTATAGTTTAGGTTGCATTCCATACTGCCTTTGCTGGTACTCAGTTTTGTATGTGGTGTTTGCTGGACTAGAGCAGTTATGTCTCAAAACTTTTAGTCTTGCAAGGCCACTCTTTTCAAGTCCTTCTGTTGGGCATCCATTGCCTATGCCTACTGGTGTTTCGAGGTTTCTTCAGCCTTTAGCTCCACTTGAGGTATTGATCAGGAAAGAAAGAAAACCCAGAGGTTTTAACCACATTGCCATTACTTGAGTCCTGAGCTTGCCAGCTCATCTATTTAGTTCTCTCCACCTTTAAGAATGCAGATTTTAGTTGTGCTTAGTGGGAAGAATTAAGGAACACTATGTACACTTTATCTTCCCAGAAATAAAATTTCAGTATTTTAAATGAGGTGAAGAGTGCTTTGGAAGAAAGCCTCTGGGTTCAAAGAGCTTTGCTAAATTTCAAATAAAAAAATCGAATAAGTCAAATAAAACATATCACAAAACTGAACTTCCCATAGGATTTACATCTAAAAGTCTTTTAAGAGAAGACTAAGTGTGTAGGAACAACTTGTGAGCAGCATTTAGTTTTATCATGGCTCATAACAGCCAAAAAGTCTCCACATATAATTGACAGGGAATAATATGAATGATTTCCATACTCAATGGTCATTATATACAAATGCTTAATTCCAACCAAAGGTCATAGGCTCTAATGACTGATTTACTTCTCCCTTGAAGTGATAACTTTCTTTTTTAAAAAAAGTTTACTAGGACCAGCAAATGGCATAATGATTGCATCACTGGACTCCCACATAATCATGTGTGGTTTGAGTCCCAGCCCGGCAGCTCAAAACTCATGCTGGGAGTATGTATGCCCCCCAAAATCTCTTCAGGAAGAAGAGAATGGAGGAGAAGGGATTGCAGTGTGGCCAACCACACTGTAGGGGTGGGGGTTCTTGCTTCCTGTCTCTCTCTCTCTCTCTCTGCCTTTCTGGCCAGCACATGCCCCCTATAGCAAAAATATCTCTTAATTTTTTTTTTTTTACTTATTTCTTCAGAGATAGAGAGAAAGGTAGACATAAACAGGAAGAAAAAGATATCCCCAACATGATCTTTACACCACTATCCACCCCTAGCCTCAGCCAGCTGGGATTATGGGCACTTGTATATACACCTGGACTTAGGATATGAACACAAGACTTTTCTGGGAGGCTTTAGCACCGTGGAGGGTTGAATTACCGCTGTGCCACTGTGGCTGGCCAAACAGAACTTTTTCACATAATATGGCAATGAAATATGTAATATGCACTGTTTTCCAAACGTTGACAAATCTACATATTACATTTTTTTACATTTTTACCTTTTGTCTTTTCTACTACCTAATATTTTACTTTAAATTTACTTTATTTTAATTCCAATAGGGTATGTGTACTCAAAAAAGGAAGAGAGAGAGAGAGAGAGAGAGCACTCCTCAGTGGGGCATGGTCATGCTGCAACCCCCTTTTCTCCATTTCTCCACCCTGTCTGCTTATGCGCATACACATTTGTGCAGCTGGCTGAGATATGAACTGCAGTTGGCCATGTAAAATCTGGTTTCCTTAACCACTAAACTACCTGGCTGGTCCAAAAAATTACTTTGTTGTATATAAAAAACTTCAGCAAGGAAGGATAGGGTCTTTTTAACCAAAGATAACATAACAAATAAAATGTATGTACATATATAAATAGAATTACAAAGATAAACTCAGCGAAACATACATACATAGACAATACAATTACAAATAGACATTTATTAACAGTAAAAGATAAAGATCTTTTCATTCCTAAGTTACACATACAAATTTGATAATTTTTAGATGATGAATGTATTTTTTTTTTTTAGGGTGCATGTGTTCGCCAGACAGAGAGAGACAGAGAGAGAGAAAGTGAGAAATCACCCCCCCCCAGGGGTGATGGCCACGCTGCAATCCCTTCTCCTCCATTCTCCTCTTGGGATCTTGGGCACGCATGCACACGTGCCCGGCGTGAGTTTTAAGCCACTGGGTCCGGGACATGAACCGTGGTTGACTACGTGGGAGTCCAGCGACATAGCCATTATGCTAACTGCTGGTTTCGATGATGAATGTATTTTTAATATTTTTATATGTTTAAAAATCCTGAAAACAACTGTTTAGTATAATGCAATCTATGTATCTCTCTCTCTTGCTTTCTGTATGTGTGTGAGTATACTGTCATTTTTTCTGTTTTATCCATAACTTTTATTTTAGATAATATACATAGTATACAGTAAAATGTTACAAACCATGCAAGTAAACAAAAGGACCAATAATCAAGAGGAAGAAGTAAACAAAACAAACTTTCAAATGACCCAGATGTTGGAATTTTCAATAAAGTTTAGAAATAAAAATAGTATGTTAGAGAGTTTACAAGTAAAATAAATATAATAGTTCAAGAAGAAAATAGTTTCAGGAGAAAATTTAAAATAAAACAAAAGAAAAGTAAAACAACAGATCTAAAAATTCTACAACTGAAAATGTCCACATCTGATATTTCTTGATTAATGATCAGAATATGAAACTGAAACTATAAAACTTTAAACATAAAAAAAATTGTGTGCTCACTGGAAAAAGACAGGGGAAGAAAGTGAGAAATCTCCCCCTGTGACCCCTGGAATAAAAAGCCATGCCACAATCCCTTCTCCTTCATTCTCCTTTGGGGATTTAGGCAAACATGCACATTTACCCCGAGTGTTTTTCAAGTTGCCATGTCTGGGACTTGAACTGCACTGTTGGCCATTTGAGACCCAGCCATCCTAACCACCATGCCACTGAATGGCCTGTTAGAAGGAAATTTTTAGGACTTCAGGTTAGGTAAACATTTTTTATGTACATCACTAGAAACATAATACATAAGATGAAAAATTAATAAATTTGGTTTATCAATAATTAATAAGTGCTCTTAAAAAGACATTGTTAAGAAAACAAAAAACAAACCATACTGAGAGAGAATATTTGCAAAACATATATCTGACAAAGGACTTACATTCGATATGCAAAAAACTCTCAAAATGAAGTAATAATTATAAAAAAATAAAATCATAAAAAATGATTTGAGTAGACTCTTTATTGAAGAAGAAATACAAATGGCAAATAAACATGTGAAAAGGTGATAAAACATCATTAATCTTTATGGACATACAAATTAAATAGTGCTTCAATATCACTGCACATTTATTAAAATGACCAATTCTAATTAAAATGATAGAATTAAATTAAATTAACATGATTAACTATACCAATTACTGACAAGAATATGGAGCAATGGGACTATTATGCATTCCCATGCTATTGGAAATATAAAATGGTACAATGTTTAGAAAATACATTGCAGTTTCTAACAAAGGTAATACCCACTGACTATATAATCTATTACCCACCTGTTCATTTACCCAGGAGAAAAGAAAATAAATTTCCACAGAAAAATTTGTACCAAGTTGGGGAAATTGGAGGCTTTTAAAAATATATTTGGAGCTTAGAATTTTAGGTCAGCACAAATGAGCATCATTGTGAAGAAATAACTAGGTTTTGGTGTCAGGACCTAAGTCAAGCTGAAGTAGAGAGAGCTGAGTTGCCAGTTGTGGGAGCAAATGATTAAGACAATAAGCCAGGGCCAACTTGGTAGCATAGGCATAGTTCACACTGTACAAGTGATGCTGGATCCAACTGGAAGATTGTAGGTTTGGTTTCCCTGTTAACCTATACTTATTGAGCATGCTCACTGATGATCCTTGCTTGAGAAGTCTGGGAGACATCTTGGCATGAAATCTTGTTGAGGGCTCTTCTCTCTCTTTCCACTCTCATGAAGAAAATAAATACATTTTTAAAAATAATGAAAAAAAAAACAAAAAAATGGGCACAACAGTCTAGACTTCTGGCATTCACTGAGCTAGTACAGAAGTATCTTGCTTGACTTAGAATGGGACTCCATCCCAATAGGTCCATCCTAAGTAATTCTAAGTTCAAATATATTTAAAGCCCTTTAAGCCCATGGTAAATTAAAAAAAAAGCTGTAAGCCAAACTGTTGGAGGTTGAGGACCACCTGTAAAGGTAAGACGCTGAATCAGAGAAATCTCCAGCTCCACTCCATTTCATTTTTTCTTATGGAATGGCACAGACTGAAGATAGGATAGGCATAGATGTGAGCATTTCTCATTCCTAAGGGACCTTGAACAAAATTGGGACAGAGAGAAAAAAAAAAGGCCCAGTAGAACATAACCAGGGCAGAATGTGGAAAACTGGCTTCTCTCCCTCCTCTCTCTGTTAAGGAAGTCTGTACAAAGTTACCTGAGGAAGGCTCAGTTGGAGACTCTGGCAGAGAGATCTTCACATAAAGTCACCAAGGTAAGAAAGGAGGTATGCTAAAGCATGGCGGGTCAAACCTGCTTGAGCCTCTGACTGCAGCTCCCTTCAGAAATGTCTATGTGTTGGCTGCTCAAGTCTGGTGAGGGGAGGGCAGATTTCTCTGGAAGACCTTCCAGATGAGGCTTTGTAATTATCTAGCATCAGACCTGAATGATCACACATAAGTTTTCTGGCCAGGAACCAGACTCTCACTCAGGTCTTGGAGGACCTAAGCTGTCTTATTAAGGAACTTGGATTTCAAATAGTGTGTCAGGTTTATACAGCAAGATCACTGCAGCAACAGGTAAGAGGATGAAAGTATGACATATGGAAGAAGGAATGACTCAAGGCCTTAAAAGAGTCTTAGGATAATCCACAGTCAACCAGAGGATTGGCATAAAGTATGGAAAATTTGGTGGATTCCTTATCCAAAGGACTTAACAATCTCCTCGACTTCCTCTATTTTAGAGGCTTGAAAGCTAAACTATTTAAAATTCCCAAGCTTCCATTCAGTAAGCAACAAATATATAACACAATTTTCTCCACTAATATGAGAGACATAGAAGCTATTTATAGCTTCCAGTAAATTTTTGAGCATGAAGCAGTTAGGAAATTGGCATGACCCTTAGTGTATCTCTCCTCATTCTGCTTAGGTCATGTGGTTGGAACTGAATATATGAGGTCATCTTGATTTTTTAGGATAAAGCCACAGACAGTAGACAATGGAACATGAACTTGAAAAAAGGGTCTATACCCTTATTTCTTGTTACATGAGTAAACTGTTTTTCTATTGCTTATTATCACATTACTACAAGTATAGGAAAGGAAAGAAGTGTTTTGAGCAATACAATGTTTGCTGGTTTTCTTTATAAAAATGGAGACCCATAAAAGAAACATAGCTTTAGTGAGACTAAAATTTTATTTTGCCCATGACAAGTTTGAGATGTCTGAGGTGGAATTATAAGAGGGGAGAACCAGCTAGTATTTTAATAAATTTGTACTGTTCAGAAATAACATTGGCAGGAAACAGATTTGGGCATATGTAACCTAGGTGTCATATATATGTATATATATTTTTAAATTTATTAATTTTCTGTCTATGGCAGAGAAAGAGAGGAGAGAGAGAGAGAGAGACCACCACCAAGGTCACAACATCGAGATCTACCTTCAACCTGAGCCAACCCCAATCACAGCATGCATGTGTGTGCCCAGCATGCAAAGGGAGACCTTGGGATGCAAAACCAAGACCAAGAACTTCCCATGTGTCTTCATTACCAGAGTGCCATGCCATGTCATGCCACAGATGGCCCATGGACATCATATAGGAAAACAATGAAAAGACAGGACAGTTGAATAATAAGAGTAGAGGGCCAAGAAAAGAATTTTGAATAGGTCAAGGGAGAAAAAAACTGGGAAAGACTTTCAGATAAATTAAGAAAATACAGAGGGTGGTAATATCCTTAATGCCAAAACAGGCCACCATTTTAGGAAATGGTGAACACAGTTCAATGTCACATGTTGACCACTTTGGTACGTTCTGTTTCACTAGATTGATAGCTTCAGACATCATGTTTTAAAATCCATGTGGTTAGGGCAAGGTACATAGGTCTCCAATCTTTAAGCCAAGGAGTAAAATATTCTGGGAAGTGAAAATGTCTGCTCCTAATGTAGTAGGACTTTTCCCTTCTAAAGAATTTTCTTCAGAGTGTGCAGGGATTAATAAAGACTCATAAAGTAATGCCTTGTGTAAGTGTCTTATCTCTTAATCTTCAAATTTGATTATTTAGAACTTTGAAAAGACTGGGACCAGTAGAGGTGTAATGGTTACATCACTGGACTCCCATGTAGTTGACCACAGTTTGAGTCTCAGACCCAGCCCCTGAAAACTCACGCCGGGTGTGTGTACATGCATGCCCAAAATCCTGAGAAGAGAATGGTGGAAAAGGAATTGCATGTAATCATCCCTTCTGGGGATGATTTCCTACTTTCTATGTCTCTGGTGAGTCCATGTGCTCCATAACGAAAGTCTCTATCTTAAAAAACAAGACAAAACAAAACAAAAAATAACTCAATAAAACCCCCAGACAAAAAACATTATAAAGGCATTCACAATACTGTAATCAGAAAAAAATATATATTGAAAACTAGTATGTTAAGTTTAAGTACTAAGTATTAATAGTGTTGAATGAACTCATTACATAATAAGAATGATAATACACTGCTCAAAATTTCAAGAGTTTGTACTGGATGGCTTAAAATAGTTTATAGCTCATTTTATCAGAATCTCTAAAAGCTATAAAAACTATACATCAACTTTTAATAAGTTTCAATAATTTTTAAATACTCCCTTTATTTGCATAGAATATTTCCTATTTTAGCTTTTGTTTCCTTACTCAAATTGATCATGAAGCTTCCAATAAAACAGTTTATGATGTGAATATAATTGTATACCCTTAATTCTGAAAGGAGTCTATGAGTTTTTACAGAATGTCTTATAAAATGAATGACAAGATAATTGTTTGATTAGCACATGGATGGTTAATGACTAAGAAAATGGGGTTGGCATAAAGAAACTCATTAAAATATATTGGATAGTAGAATCTAGAAAACAAATGAGTTAAAACAGCAAACTAGTAGTATCCAATTAACCCTAGAAAATCAAAGGCAGACTGAAATCCTGTTTTTTGTTTATTTCTTAGACTATTAAAAAAGAGAGAGAGAGAGAGAAACATATTTTTACAGCCTTTAGGAAGCTCCTCCCTTTTCTACTTTATTCATAATAAGTTACAATCTGTCCCAAACCTTGGTACTTAAATGAGGCTTTTATAGCAAATGAGAAAATAGTAAAGTTAATGCCCCTTAACGGGAATTTCATTTGCACCAGTTTCATTCTGAGTATGACAAATTCATTCAATACAACTCAATCTTTACACAAAAATGATTTAAAATGGACTATTACAGTGGTACAGTAATTGAACTTTCCCCCTCGGCTATGAGAATATCATCACATCTTTAGTAATAAAGGCTCTTTAAAACAACTGAATTTCAATACAAAGAATAACCTCAAAGGCTGAGAGTTAATTTTTCATAAAATTTCTCCATCTTCTCCTGCTTGCACCTATCATATGGAGTCTCACTATTCCAGTTTCTTTTATTTTTTTCTCCAGATGGTCTCTAAAGCAACTGTTTTCCTGTTGGAAGATGTGCTTGTCTTTTTTGCCCTAAAGGTCAAATTACTTTATTTCTAAGTAGGTCAGCTTTGCTTTACTGTTTTTTTAGTTAGTGTGTGTTGTATACATTTTATGCTAAAATATGTAGTGGAGAGTTTTAATTTTTTTTTAAGTGTGGGATTTTTGACTCTCTTTTTGATCTTCTAAACCCATATGGTCTTTCTGACCTAGAATAATGTATTGAGCAATTGAAGATGAGCAGAGGGGCTGGAAATCTATCAAGCAACAGCAGAGCATCCTAACAGGGGAAGTAACAGCACCTACAACTGTATCTCCATTCCTTTGGATGTACCAGACAAAAAATTCAAATTTTTATTAACAAAATAGGATATCAGCATTGCGTATTAGAATATTAGACCAAAATACTCTTCTTTTTTCTTTTGGAGAGGTTTTTGCTATAGGGCATGTGCGCTCACCAGAAAGAGAGACAGAGAAATAGAAAGTGAGAAATCACCCCCCAGGGGGGATGGCCACACCACAATCTCTTCTCCTTCATTCTCCTCTCGGGATCCTGTGCATGCATTCACATGCACCTGGTGTGAGTTTAAGCCACCAGGTCCGGGACTTGAACTGTGGTTGGCTACATGGGAGTTCAGCAACATAGCTATTACGCTAATTGATGATCCCCCAAATTCTCTTCTTACTGTTAGAATATTCCCCTGCCATACTACTCGTGTATACTTTAAACACTTGTATGAGACCAGTAAAGGCACAGGCAAACCAACATAATTTAGTGAATCTAGCATCCTAAAATCTTCTCCAAGAAGGCAAGTAGTAGTCAGTTCAATATGGTAAATTTTCTTTGTTTAATTAAAATGGTCAGGTGTTTGACTTGAAGGATTCCAGGAATCCCAAGCAAAAACTTCCTTTTTGGATTTATATCTAAGTATTGTTTTTCTTTTTTTTTTTTTTCTTTTTTTTCTTTTTCTCTTCCTTTGGTCACAGCTTCTGCAGCTTTTTGTACAGGAAATTAAACAATAAATACAAAATTTGTGAAGAAGTAAGTAACTTTACTCAAACATCAAGTTTAAAAAAAAATTAGTTTTCTTAACTAAATTTTGTGATTTGTCCAAAGATGCTAAGGAGTATTTAACTTAAGAGTATCTTTTTTTATTTTTTTTGACATGAATGCATAACAATTATATCTATTCTACCCAATGAAATAGGATATTTACATGACTAAATTTTAGTGTATATTATGCACTTTAGCCTGTTCATATTTAACCTTTAGTACCATTCCAATAGTTAGCAGTTTAAAAATAAATCCTAGTATACTATTGTGAATATAAGAATTTCAGAGTCATGTTACCAGTGGGAATATATAATTAAAGATTTCTTATTTTCCAAATATATAAAAAGCTTATGGGAACCATCAGTTAATGTAATGGCTGTGTTGCTGGACTCCCATGTAGTTGATCATGGTTCGCGTCCTGGACCCGGTAGCTTAAAACTCATGCCGGGCCTGTGTGCGTGCGGGCCCACGATCCTGCGAGGAGAATGGAGGAGAAGGGATTGTGGCATGACCATCCCCTCTGGGGGATGATTTCTTGCTTTCTGTCTCTCTGTCTCTCTCTGTCTGTCTGGCGAGCACACGCACCCTATAGCGAAAAAACCTCCCCCCCCCACAAAAAAAGCTTATTAGACAGAGAAATTAGTTACTCTGAATATACTTTTTATTTAAAATTACTTCTCAAAGCTCACATTAGTATCACCATTTAGTCATATTTTTTTCAGACCACTACAAGTGAAGTATTTTAAAAATAAGATTTCTTAAATTATTGATATTAGGTCAAAAATAGATGCCATGTATTTTTATATGTGATACAATCTTATTTTTTTTTTTAAGAAAATTTCTCTATAGGGCATGTGTACTTGCTGGAGGAAAAGAGAGACAGAAAGTGAGGAATAACTCCTCTCTCCTCCAGGGGAAGGCCATGTTGCAATCCCTTCTCTTCCATTCTGCTCTCAGGATTTTGGGCATAAGTGCACACATGCCTGGCATGAGTTTAAGTGTCTGAGTGTTGGTCTTGAGCCGCAATCAACTACATGGGAGTCCAGCAACATAACCATTATGCCATCTGTTGGTCCCATATGTGATGTAATCTTTAATCAGTAAGTGTACTCATAATCTTTTCTTTATGTTTTAATGAGATTGAGAATGAACACACAATTTACATGAATTTTGAGACTCACATGGATATCGTGAATGGCATTGTTAAAATACAATTTTTGTTACTTCAGTCACATAGTAACAAACATCTTTCACATTTTGGGAAATTAGGGAGCTAATAGGTTGAAAGCACTTTGCAATCACTGTGTAACTTTAAGAGACTGTTTTTAATATAATCGTAACCAAATAGTGCTAAATAACTTAGAAGCAATATGGACTTTGAATATATGGTCTAAGAGGCTACAAGAGACAGTAGCTTTTAAAGAATACAATCATCTAACATCCAATAATGGCAGTTTAAGACTATCTACTCTGACTTTATGTTCATCCCTAAATGGAGCATCCTTGTAAACATGCACGTTAATACAACTATCAACCTTTGGTCTCCATGGAAGAGATTAGGGTCTCAAGGCTTCCTGGCATCTTTATAAAGTCATGAACAATTGCTCTTTTTCCTTCCCAGCAGCAGTTTGAAGACATCTCCGTTTAATTGAACCTTTGACCTTTAAACTACAACTTTTTAATACAGCTATCTCATTCATCAGGTCTTGTTTAGGTATTATGTCTCTCGTGATATATCTTCAACCCTAAATTTTGGGTATGTTACCCTGAGTTTCTACTGCCATGGCCATTACACACCATGCTCCAGTTACCTTTCTTAAATATCTGTATCCTAAAGTAGACAACAAGTTCCGTGAAATAAGGAGGATTATGGTACATTGATTCATTCTTAATTCCTTTTTTCCCCTTCCAAGTTAGCTTATCTTCTGCTGCTAGTAAAAAGCCTAAAATAACCCATGTGCTAAAAAATGATGGAATTAATGTAAATTGAAGTATAAAGTCTAGATTTTTAGAAATGGCATATACAAGTTTTCATAAAAATGGTAGAATATGATTACTGTCAAAAAGATTAATATAAAAATTAAGAGATCAGAGCAAGTACAAAGGTCACCCAAGTGTCAACTTGGGAAGGCATTAAGGAGACAAAAACAATCTGAAAAGGAAGTTGAAATGAAGAGGTTGAAGAAGTAGAAGAACAAGAGACTATTTCATTATGAAAGGAGTAGTTAAACTTATTTTGTAAAAGGAGAATACTATAAGAGAAATAAAACTGAAATTGTCCACCACTTTGTTACTGTTCTTCAGGATCCTGTGTACGGTGGAATGAGATATGACTGAGTGGTGAATATAAACATACTCTATTGTCTTGTCTTCATGGTCCTTAATTAGCTTTAATTTTGTTTCCAGGTGGATAACTCAATGTGAAGTGTTAGTGGTAACATTAGCAGTGAATTTCATATGCTTAGGGGCCATGATAAAAAAAGAGAGAGAGGTTAAATTAAGCACAAGAGAAAAATGACATGGCAAATATAACATGCATGAGACTGCTTCTGGTGTAGTATGACATTCTCTTTTAAAGTAAGCTTTAAAAAAAAATAAGGAATACACTCCAAAATAACAATGAAAAGTATAGTATACTAATACTAAATGAATTACATGACTGTATATTATCATTCATTAACAGCTACTACATACTGTACATAATTGTATGTGCTATCATATTTCTCTAAGATTGGAAGTGTGGTAGGCTTTTTACACTTGTATCACCACAAACCTACAAGTAAGGAATTGTGCTATCATGTCACAACGGCTATGACTGACATCACTAAATGACAGGAATTTTTTAAGCTTCATTGGAATCTAATGGAACAACTAACATATATGCAATCATTGAACAAAACATCATTAGATGGCATGCAATTTTATTCAGAGACAATTAAAAAGTCATTTAAAAATTGATCAGTACTGCAAAAGGAAGACAGCAAAGGAGAAAACTGAAAAGGACAAATGAAATAACTAGAAACAGCAAGATCTTAAACTAAAATTCAACCATGTTAATAATTACTTTAAATCTGAAGATCCGAACATACATGTTAAATGACTGAAATTAGAAGATTCAATTTTAAAAAGAAAGATGCAAATGCAAGCTATCTATGAGCTCACTTTAAAATAAAGATATAGTTAGGTTAAAAATAAAGGAATGCGTGATTGCTAGTGCTTACGGATTTTATTTTTGAAATAATAAAAATATTATAAAATTAGTATTGATTATTGCATACATTTGTGAATATACTAAAAATTACTAAACTGTACACAAGAGAAAATAAATGTTACGATATTTTATTTAGATCTCAATAAATTTATTGTAAAATAAAGTAGCACAGAAAAAAATGAAAAGCAGAAGAAAGATTTGCCACACAAATATTACTTCTCAGAAAAAGGTAAATTATTAATCTTGGACTAACAAGTCATAAGACATTAAAATAAGACAAATTCTTCAAAAATCATAAGAATCCTAAATTTTTGGCCATTTAACAACAGAGCTTCAAAATAGCTTCATCAGCTAAAACTGATATATTTGGAAGGGGAAATAGACGAATTTATAATTGTTCATTTGCAAAAGAACTTTACTATTCATTCTTTTGCGTAATTCATAGTAGAAGTGCACAGAAAGTCAGTAAGGATATAAATGACCTGAACAATACTTTCAACTGATGTCTAATTGACATTTACATTGAAAACCTAAGATGAGGGCCAGCCGGTGGAATGGTGGTTAAGGTGTTGGAATTCCCTCATGGCTGGTCATGGTTTGAGTCCTGGACCTGCAGCTTTGCTAAGAACTGGGTTTTTCTTCATATTTCATTTTCTAATTTGAGATGCCTTATTCATCTCTTGCTCTTCAGTGCCCATACAATAGAGACCATTATTACACAGAATCTGGCTTACTGTGATTTCAGTGTGTATCACTGGCTGTACAATGTCCCATCAACAAACACAAGCGAATGAGTGCAGCCATGATGGGTATGTCTCCCATCCATGGAGATCTGGATAAAAGTATTTCCTATGCAAAAACATTATGATAATTTTACCACTCCAAATCAGTCATACGGGGAGAGAACAAAGCAAATACATTTCATAAATTGGAGGGAGTGAAAATACTCTATTGTCACCTATCTTTGGTTCTTAGTAGAAATGGGACCACTGGTAGGGTTCAGCAAAGAATGTCTCAGCAGTAAGCCACAGCCCACTGGCTAATGCATCTGTGAAAGCTGCTTCAGAATGAGGCAGCAGGAAACTAAGTGGAAAGCACTAGGTACCCCAGGAAATAATCAGGTAAGCTCAACTACCCTGCCCAAACGGACCCCTGCCAACGGGCTGGGATACTGATAAACTGTGGAGAGAGTAAATCAAGAGGAATGGCAGAATTTTTCATTATTGCAGAATCTAACGAGGAATTTTATATCACCTTTACTATTTTTAAGTCTCATCTCCAAACCTAATTTTATTATTGCCACCTCAACCTCCAGAATCCTCTTGTTGAAAGTCACAGTATGGATTTTCTCAACCAACTAACTCATGATTATAACCATTCAGGACAGAAATGAATTTAATTTGATCAGATTGCAAGACTCTTCTAAGCCCTGATTTCTGTATACATTCTTTATCTGCTAAATTCTCTTAACTTAAAGGCAAGCCCTTATCAATAAATTAAGTTCAGAGATTATATCTTAATATTCTAACTGCTCTTTAAATGAGGTCAGCATACAACATTTTTTTTTTCTTTTTTGGGTTTTTGCCATAGGGTGTGTGCACTCACCAGAGAGAGAGAAAGAGGGAGAGAGAGGGAGAGTGAGACCATCCCAAAGGGATGGTCATGCTGTCATTCCTTCTTATTCCTTCTCCTCTTGAGATTTTGAGCACTTATGCATACATGCCCAGTGTGATTTATCACCCAATAAAAGGTATTTTAAAATGTGATGCTTGCTATAAGGCACATGTGCTTGTGTGTGTGTGTGTGAAAGAGAGAGAGCAAGAGAAGAGAGAGAGAGAGAGAGAGAGAGAGAGAGAGAGAGGAAAGCATTCTCGGGAAAGTGACCTCTCCACAATCCCTTCTACTCCATTTTCTTCTTAGGATTTCAGGCACACATTCAAATAACATGCTGGTGTGTTTCTCAAGTTGCTGGGTCTAAGACTCAATCCATGCAGTTAGCCATGTGGGGCTCAACTGCTTTAAACACTACACCAGACAGGAGCCCTTGTTTTGTTATATATTTTAAGGAAAACACACAGTATTTAATAGGTGTTATAATTAGCCCTTTAAAATGACAGCAAATTACAATGAGATTTTATATTTTATATATGTAGTTCATATATGTACACATACATATGAGGGATTTTTCAAAAAGTTTATGAAAAATGTGTGTTATAAAATAATACATAGATTAAAGAATTTTTTTAAGGGACTAGCAGATGGTGCAATGGTTGACCCCCACATGGTTGACCACAGTTTGTCTCAGACCTGGAGACTTGAAAACCACGCTCAGTGTGTATGTGTGTGTATGAATGCAAAATGCTGAGAAGATAATGGAGGACAAGGGATTGTGGATTGGTAATACCTCCTGGGGGATGATTTCTCCATTTCCTTCTTATAATGTCTCTCTCTCTCCAGTGAGTGCATGAACCCTATGGCAAAATCCTTAAAAAAATTTTTTTTGACACCAAAATAAACTCATACTCACTTGTAACATTCTGAACAGGATATAATTTGAGACAGTAAGAAGAATAAGGTATCAGTTTGAAAACAGTTTCTATTAGAGCAATGTGAGTTCTACTATAATTAAAACAAGAAAAAAATTTGAGCAGAAGAATGAGAAAATCATTGATGCTTTATGATAAGTTTAGGAGGGCAATGTCCCAAAGAAGTTAGCAGTTTATGAACGAATGATTTGCGTTTTTATAATTTTTAAAAGAGGTTTTCCCCTTAGTGTGCATGCACTTGCCAGAGAGAGACAGACAGAGACAGTGAAAGGAAAAGTGAGAAATCACTCCCCAGGGAAAATGGCAACACCACAATCCCCTCTTCTTCATTCTTCTCCTAAGATTTTGGGCACGCACATACATGAGTGCATTTGACATGAGTTTCAAGCCACTAGGCCCAGTAATCAAATGGTGGCTGGGCATGTGGGAGTTTAGTGATGTAACCTCTATGCCATCTGCTGGCCCCAATTTTTGTGTTTTTTTTTTTAATTATTCATTTTATTTTATTTATTTTTATTATTTCTCTTAATTTTGCTATAGTTCACATGTGATCATCAGAGAAAGAGAGAGAAAACATGAGAAAGCAAGCTGCCAGGTCCAGGCTTTGAACTGTACTTGGCTAGATAGTAGTCCAACGCCCTAACCACCACGCCACCTGTTGGTCCCATAAATGTATCATTTGTTTTAAGAAGTTTCAAAATGATGTTGAATATGAAACCCACAGAGGCAGACCATCCACATCAATTTTCAAGAAAAAAAAATCTTGTTTGTGATCCAGCTGAAGAGGGCTACAATGAAGAGCAAGTAAAAACAAAGGCCAACACCAAAGACATCTCAGCAAGTAGATAAGCATGACAATTTTTTTTGTGTGTGGGGGAGGGACTATCTAGAGCAGAGGATAGGATACAGTGGGGGTTAAAAGTTATTAGAATTGTCTTTTAATAAACCATGGAGGGACCAGCAGTTAGCATAATAGCTATGTCGCTGAACTCGCATGTAGCCGACCGCGGTTCAAGTCCCGGCCCCAGTGGCTTAAACTCATGCCGGGCGCGTGTGCGTGTGTGCCCAAGATCCCGAGAGGAGAATGGAGGAGAAGGGATTGTGGTGTGGCCATCCCCCCTGGGGGTGATTTCTTGCTTTCTTTCTCTCTGTCTCTTTCTGGTGAGCACACACGCCCTATAGCAAAAACCTCT
>NW_006159510.1:42056-64479 GCF_000334495.1 Tupaia belangeri chinensis
GGCTTGAAACTCACACACTAGGCATGTGTGCATGCATGCCCAAAATCTCGAGAGGAGAATGGAGGAGAAGGAATTATGGTGTGACCATCCCCTTGGGAGAGGGGTGATTTCTCACTTTCTGTCTCTCTGTCGCTCTCTACTTCTCTGGTGAACACATATTCCTTATAGCAAAAATCTCTCTAAAAAATAAATTTAAAAAAATATAAACAAAACACTGATAGGAAGTTTGGTTTCTTGGTATTACAAAATCTCTTTCTCAAAGAAACTCTGGTTCCTTGTGGAGGCAGAGTCCTAAACTAGTGGAACAATAAACTATAATCTTATGCATAATCATATGTTATCATATTATTATTATATTTCTTGAGTGACTTAATATTATATTAGTGAACTATTGATTGGCTAATAAATAATATTCTAATACTGATATAGAAGCTTTTGGGTAGCTCCACTATATGTATAAAAGCAGTGTTTTACATTTCATTTCCTAATCGTTCTTGCTTTGTTCATTAAGCAGCATTCACTCATACTACCTATAAATGGACACTGTGATCATCTTCGAACATTATGTATTAAAAAAATGAACTATTGGAGCCAGCAGGTGCATGGTGGTCAAGGGCACTGGACGCCTATGTGGCTGACCGTGGTTCGAGTCCTGGACCTGGTGGCTTACTTTCTCATTTTTCTGTCTCTGTTCCTCTCTGATCAAAGTAAAATAAATAAATAAAAAATAAATGAAGTTCAATAAAATAATAATAAAGTAGTTCTTAAAAAAGCAAACTATTAATAGTGGGGATATTTTAAAAATATGTTTGGTTCAGACATAATTGTTTGAAATATATATTATTTCTAAAATCCAAATTTATGAATAATTTACAATTTAATAATTTTTTTTTTTGGAGAGGTTTTTCGCTATAGGGCGCGTGCGCTCGCCAGACAGGCAGAGAGAGACATAGAGACAGAAAGCGAGAAATTACCCCCCAGAGGGGATGGTCATGCCGCAATCCCTTCTCCTCCATTCTCCTCTTGGGATCTTGGGCACACACGCACACGAGCCCGGCGTGAGTTTTAAGCCACCGGGTCCGGGACGCGAACCGCGGTCTACTACGTGGGAGTCCAGCGACATAGCCATTACGCTAACTGCTGGTTCCCTAATTTAATAATTGATAATGAAATTTCTAGCTTAATCTAGGTCAACTATACTCACTATCACCACTTGACACTTTTAAACTAACTAGATTTATGTTATCTCTGATAATACTGATTATTTATATGTGCATTTATAGTGAAGTTTATTCTAATAGGGTTTACTCATTTATGTATGATGCTCTCAATTCTTCAGGCAAGGTTTATCAATGACTTCATTTCCTCCTTTTAACAATTGAAATTCACCTGCAGTTAATAATATAATTACTATAATTTCTGGAAGATGTCAGAAATTAGTGCGTTTCTTTGAAAGATAGGAAGCAATGTCTTTTAAAGAATGGGTTAAATATGTGGTTAGAAATGCAATACTTATCCAGCTTTAAATTCTACTCAAAATCTGTAAAGCCTGAAGCCTAATGTTAAATAGTGATTTTATTGCTTTGCCTAAATCATTTTTCTCTTTCTCCAAATTTTTTCATTTTATTTTTTAATTCATTGAATCATGGAAGGTAACTCCAGATCTATAAGCCTAGGGTGCTAATTTTAAAACTAGTTGAAGGGAAAATATAAATTACTCATTTTTTAAACTTGTTATGATTCTTTGGAAAACAAACACAAAACAAGGAGGCCGTTAGGAATCTTCCAACTCAATTTATGTTAGAAATGAGCACACTTGGGTCCAGAGAGTTGAATCAAGTTCCCCAGATAAAACAGATTCCTCGTGGCAGAGCAGAGCAGACAATCAAGCTCCCAGATAGACACAGTGCTACATATCAGCCCTTGTCCACAGTTTTCCCCAGATGCAATATAAAACTGCTCTTATGGTTCTTTAATCTGTAGAACAAACAAACAAAAAACTCATAGAAACAACATAAAACAAAACAAAAATCTGCAGGGCTTTTCTGTCTATGTAAATGCAAAAAAAAATTTCTAAAGGTTTTTGTCTTAGGGTCTTTGAGCTCACCAGAGAGGGACAGTGAGAGGGAAAGTGAGAAATCAGCCTCCAGGTGGGATGGCCATGATACAATCACTTTTCCTCCATGCTCCCCCTGGGATTTGGGGAATGCATACACACATGCTCAGTTTGATTTTTCAAGCCACCAAGTTCGGGTCTCTAACAGCAGTGGGCCATGTGCAAATCCAGCACCCTAACCATTACGCCACCTGTAGGCTTCTATAAATGCAAATTAAAGAGAGCAAATTTCTGTATTAATAAAAGGTCTTAGTTTGTCTTTTATTTTAAATTTTTGATTAGAACATTTACTAAAAGATCAGAATTTGTCTTTGCCATTCTCAAGGCTTTCTGAGCTGGTCCCTTGTCCTTAGCCTCCTATCTTTTGGAATCTGATAATGGTCATGCAAGAACTTTAGATGGATTCCACCAAGAGTATTTACAATCATGGAGATACATTCTTAAGGAATGTCTTTGTTAGAGATGGGACTTCAGATAGTCATGTGTATAATTTTAACCCAAACATTCTGTTAGTTGCTTCCTCCATTATGCCATCAATATTTATTCATATACTTATTTATATCTCTTCATGTTTCCAAAGGACTTGAGACCATTCTAAACCCAAACCAGTGTTTCTGCCCAGGTTTAAAGCAAGCCTCCTACACTATTTAGAATATGTCATTCTTTATGAGGGGTCTTCGCAATTTTAGTCTTTATGTACTACCAGACTGTCCCATGGTGTAACAATAGAGAAAGATGACCAAGTATGAAAAATAACAGAAAACTACAAATTTAAAGAAAATAACTGAAGTGACAGCAGGTAGGAAAAGTAACAGCTTCCAAATAGCTATAATTTATAAAAAAAAAAAGTTTTCATTATTCAAAAATCAATTCAAAGCCATGTACTCAAAAAACTAATAAGCTCCTTTAATACTCATAAGTGCAAACATTTTGTCTCTCTTCGTGAAATGTTAATGTGATGCAAATAGTATTTCTCTGTCTTAAATAAATGTACCCCTCTTGACTATAAATTAATAGAAATAGATCCAATTATAGAGTTTAAAACACTCTCTTTTTTAAAAGCAATGTCTAAATTATATAAATATTAAAATCTAGAAAGAAAACAGAATATATTATTGGGTCAATATCTTACCATAAACATCTCAAATTAATTATTAACTTTCTACAATCAACTAATTTATTTTGATATGCTAAAACATAAATGGTTCCACATAAATTATTGTTAATTACATCAATTTCATCTGTAACAGTGTATTTTTTTCCATTGAGCTTTACTGAGAGCTATTTATATATGTACTATTATAAACATATTACTTATCAGGATTTTTTCCCCTTAAACTGCAGTTATGATGGAGAAAAGGTAATCAGAAATTGTTAAGTAGAATAAAAATGGTATAATTTACCACAGTGATAGAAGTGACAATAGAAAACACATTGTTTAAAAAGTATTACATATTGGTTTTATTTTTTTATTCATGAGAGAAAGCATGTGCACAGGAGAAAGAGGGAGAGAGAGTGTGAGACCCTCAGCATAGTCTCCTCATGCTGCAATCTTCTTCTTCCGGCCCTCCAGCTTGTCAGGACTTGGGATCAGAACCCACTATTTTCCATACAGCTTATAGATAGCACTGCAGTTCAGTATGCTGCTGCCTGCCAAGGATGGGTGTGTTTGAAATTTTTTTTACATTTCTTTCATCTAGTATTCTGTGACGTAGTCACTGAATTTCTTATTCTCCTGGGTTATCATAATAGTGCTTCTCAAACCTTTAACATGAGTAACAAATGCCCTAAGGATTTTGCTAAAATGTGTATGGATTCTGATTCTTTAGGTCTGGGATGGTATGCTTGTTTCTGGCTAGAGACCCCAAAACTCTTGACTTGCAGTCACAATTTGTATAGCAAGATTGAAGAGCATGGAGTCTCAAATGTGGCCAATTGTCCACTTGTGACACATTCATTAGATTCCTTGTTTTAAAATAACACAGAATGCTAGATATCACCCAGAATCAGGGAATCTAAATTTTGAAACTAGAATCCCCCCCTTTTTTTTTTGCAAAGTACATAGCCAATCAGTTACACAATTGGGAGATGTATGTGCATTTGACCCTAAATGTTAAATATGAGAGTCAAAGGACACTTCCTCACATATAATCAAATGAAAACAAGGCTATTGAACAGAGAACTGATGCAATTACTGCCAGAAATGTGTTATTTCAAATCATCAGTATTTTAAAGATCTTTTGTTGTCCTACCTCTATTTTACAGTGTAGGCTTCAGCTTTAGACTAGTAGCCCTCAAACTTCATAGTATATTAGAATCACCTGGAAGGTTGGTAAATAAATCACTAAGCTCAACCTCAGAGTTTCTGATTCAGCAGGTTTGGGTTGGGATCCATCAATTTGCATGTCTGTTTTCAGATGCTGCTGCTGGTTTGTGGATAACGCTTTGCCTTAGAACTATTGCTTGGTCATGGGCACTCATAAAATCTAAAATTTTGGGGATCAGTAGTTGGCATAATGGCTATGTCACTGGACTCCCATGTAGTCGACCGTGGTTTGATTCCCAGACCTGATGGATTAAACTCACACCAGTATGTGTGCGTGCATACCCAAGATCCTGAGAGGAGAATGGAGTAGAAGGGATTGCAGCATTGCCATTCCCCCGGGGGGATGATTTCTCGCTTTCTCTTTCTCTGTCTCTCTATCTTTCTGGTGAGCGCACGTGCTCTATAGCAAAAACCTCTTCCAAAAAAGAGAAAAAAAATCTAAAAATTTGGTGTTCTATTGCAATTATTTATTTACGTATTGCTTAACATGGGCACATTTATTGAGGGCCAACTGTTTGCCCACATGCCCGGGCAGTCCATGGGCCTTAAAATAGAAACATGAGATCTGGTGCCTGTTTACTTAATTCTTGTTACTCTGTGAACTCCAATGTGTCCTCCAGCTCTCTGATTCTGTTAAGTCTATTGCTTAGCATTTCAGTCTCTTGGATGTTCACTGGTTATTCGAAGATGCATCCAGTCACAAATTGGCCCCCACATCTTCACTACAGAGGGTATTCTTATTATCTCAGATCTTGGCACCTTCATTATTTATTGCATTGGTAGAGCTGTAATTGTAAAACTCAGACTTAAGTCAACAGGAGAAGGAACAATCTATCATATTTACCCATATTTTGCTTACTGTGTTATTTCTTCTTCTAGGATGTTCCAAAGTTCCTCCTTTTATCATTTTCTTTCTCTTTAGAGAATGTCCTTTAGCCATTATTTTAGAGTAGGTATGCTGCTGAAAAATTTCCTTAATTTTTGTGATCTGAGAATGCCATGATTCCCCCTTGATATCCGAAGGGTATTTCCACTGGGTATAGAATTCTAGGATGATAGTTCATTTCTTTTTCATTGAGAAATTTTGTGTTATTTCCTTCTGGCCTCTGTGGTTTCTAATAAACAATCGATTCCTCTTCTTCTTCTTCTTCTTCTTCTTCTTCTTCTTCTTCTTCTTCTTCTTCTTCTTTTCTCTTTTTTTTTTGGTAGATGTTTTTGCATGAGCTCAAGAGGGAAAGTGAGAAATCACTCAACCACCCGCCTCCCCCAGGAGGAATGGTTATCCTGTAATCCTTTCTCTTCATTCTCCTCCTGGGATCTTGGACATGCACATACACATGCCCAGTATAAGTTTCAAGCCACTGGGTCTGGGACTCAATCTGCGGTCAGCCATATGGGAGCTCAGTGACATAACTACCACACTATCTGCTGGCCCCATAATCCACTCTTAATCTAATGGTATCTCCTCTATAATTAGGAGTCCTTTTTCTTTCCCCCTCAAGACTTTTTTCTCTCTTTAGTTTTCAGGGGTTTAAATATAATGTATCATGCCATGGATGTCTTTGGGTTTATCATGCTTTGGTTTCCAACCATATGGGAGCTCAGTGACATAACTACCACACTATCTGCTGGCCCCATAATCCACTCTTAATCTAATGGTATCTCCTCTATAATTAGGAGTCCTTTTTCTTTCCCCCTCAAGACTTTTTTCTCTCTTTAGTTTTCAGGGGTTTAAATATAATGTATCATGCCATGGATGTCTTTGGGTTTATCATGCTTTGGTTTCACTTAGCTGCTACTCTTGCCCAGAGTTTTGGAAATTTCAGCCACTTCTTTGAGTACTTTTCCAGTTATACTCTCTTTTTCTTCTTCTTCTGGCATTCAAATGACACGTATATTACTTCTCTTCTTATAATACCATAAATCCCTGGGAATTCATTAACTTTGTTTTTCAGTCTCTTTTTTTCCTCTGTTGATCAGACTGAATAATTATATAATTCTATCTTCAAATTCAGCATTTTTCTCCCTCTGTCCTTGCCTCCATTCTGCTGTTAAGTCCATCCATTGAATTTTTGTTTCAGTTATATTTGTCAGTTCTAAAATTTGTATTCATTGTATCTTCTGTGCTAATGCTTTATTTTAATGCTTTATTTGCTTCAAGTGTGTTCATAATTACTCAATGGAGCTTTCTTATGTTGGTTGTTATAAAATCTTTATAAGATAATTTCCAGCATCTGTGTCCTCTGTTTTGACATCTGTTCATGGCCCTTTCTCATTTACAATGAGATTTTTATTTTTTTGTAGGCATGATTTTGGACTGAATTCTAGACATTTTGAGTACTATGCTATAAGACCGTAGATCTCATTTAAATATTATGTTTGTGGGCTCCACATATGCCTTTGGAGAGGGGTCCAAGTTATTGCTTCCAGATGGTGGTCGAGGTCTAGGTTGTACAATCAGCTGAGCTAGAGGAGTTGCCCTGTTGGAAGTTCAGAGTCTTACTCTGTTGACCACCTTGGCTGCAAGAGGTCACAGAGCACCTGTTACCTATTGCATTAGGCTATTTACTATTTTTCGTGTGGCTTCAATGATACCTCAGAAGAAGTGAGTCTCCTTGGCTTTGGGTGGTAATGGACATACTGGTTCCTGGAGCCAAGTCATTGTTTTGTAAATGTTTTCTTGCTTGTGCAGTTGCCCCCCCCCCTTTTTTTTCTGGTCCACTGCTAAGGAGAGCACACTATTTTGGGGATTTTTTGTCTATATCTATTGCTATTTCTGGTTGCTAGCTTCTCTAGCACATCATGTAATGTGAGGCAAGATGGAAACCAAGGGAACTCAAAGCCATTTTTTAAGTTATTTCACCTGAAAGAGAGAGAGGAGAGAAGAGAGAGAGAGAGAGAGAGAGAGAGACAAAGCCATCCCCCAAAGGGTCTTCATGCTATAATCCATTCTAATCTCAACCAGTATGGATTATAAGCATACACACATTTACCTGGAGTGTTCAAGGAGGTTTGAGGACACGAATCCAAGATCTGGCTCATGTGGCTCCATTTACATTACTCCTACATCACCACGTGGCCCTCAAAGTCATTTATTTTGGCAGGTTCTGAGGTTGTTACACAGTTCATAATCTCTCCAATTAAGAATTTTCCCATATTTATTTTATACATTATATCCAGGGTGTTAGCTCTTAAGTAGCAAAGTATATAGGCAAAAATATCTATTCTGTCTTTTCAGAGATCCTTCTTGGCTTTTAGGTGCATAACTATATTAACTAAAATTCAAATTTCCTAAATATTTAGATTTAATATGCAATAACAATTGGAAAGTTATACTATAGAAAAAAGTCAACTACATTTCATGAATAGTAATAACCACACTCTGATTTTGCTGATTCATGCATTTTGTTTTAAAATGCTGATTTTTAGTAAACCAAATTGTTTGGTGCTGAGAGAAAGAAAAGATGTTGTAAATTGCTACTCAAAGATGAATGAAGGTTAATAGATCAATGGACAACTCTCATTGCATACTTACAGTATGCCAGATACTGAGAGGATGCAGTATACAATGAGATGGACACAGATAAGGCAGGAGCAGCTTTGTGGACATGTGATTTGTGCCTTTATACAGTGCCTTACTCTTACAAGGACACTGTGTTTGGTTTAATGCTATCTTACAACCATCTTGAAATTCACAATAATCTTACTTTTGAAACTGTCACCTAGGTGAATTTTGATGGAACGTGGCCCATGCACGTGAGCCAAGGATATAGATAATATATATGCCCCTCGTTTCTGCTGCCCTATTTGCAGTGTTTGCAGTGCTCCACATGCAGAGAATTTTGGTGCACCTACAAGGAAGTGGGAGTTCAGTGAGATTTGCCCAAGTATAAGGTAAGTATTGAGTAAGTGGAGACACTGGTAGCCATTGGAGGCTGTGTTCACCATTAAAACCAGAATAGAAAATGTAGAAAGAAGGCAATGACAATCCAATAATTTTAAACAATTAAGGGTCTTGTCATTTCTCTCTTTTTTTAAGAATTATTTTATTATTTAATTGTACTTATCATTATTTTTTAGTTTGACTAGAGAGAGACAGAGAGAAAGAGAGAGACATTGGGGAAAGGGAGAAAGCAACTCACCAAGTCCAAGTCCGGAATTCAAACCACAGTCCACCATGTGGGAGCCCAGCACCCTAACCACCATGCCAACCGCCAGCCCCTCTTCTTAACAAGGGTGTCACTCCCTGGTATTAACCAACAACTTAAGCTGAAAGTGATGAAAGGAAAGAGAAAGCAACCTGCAACTCCCTCTCCATTACGTCCTTCCATACTCATTAGTAAGCTGATCATAGAAAGTGTTGGTAGAATACGTGCATTTCAAAAAGGGAAATAAAATCATTCAAGTTTGCTTTGTGCGGCAATTCCACTCTTCTGTTAAGAACAAAATACATATGCATGTGCAAGCTATGAACTATATAATTTCAGTGATTCTGAAACTATAGGTAAAGGGTACACAAGTTAAATATCTTTTATTTGCATTTAAAACTAGCATCACACAAAAGATGAATGGTAAACTCCATGCTAGTGATTTACGTTTTTTAATTTTGTTTGTTAAAATGATATTAAATAGCAAATAAAAAATACCATGACAATTTGAAAGAGAGATCATAGAAGAAAGGAAAAGTCTAAACTCTAGCACCTTTCATGGCATGTTTTTCTTGCCTTTGAACAAGGGGCTCTGCGTTTGCCTTTTGCACTGGGCTGTGTGAATCATGTAGCTGGCTGTATTCCAGGCCTGAGTTGACTGAGAGTGTAATGAGGGAACATCACTTAGCCTAATTACTAGAGAATGTTGTTAAATGCTCACAGGGACTTTGCTGAAGAAGATTGGGATCTCTTTGCATCGTTATTGTGATTCTTTAACAGGGGATGAAGTAAGAATCATTTCACATTTATTAATGGATGAGGATTAGAGATAGAGACATGGCTGCATTTTTTAAATAGTTTTTTATTGGGTGACATTCACAAATATATTCCAGTTTTACTATGTTCATAAGAACCGACTTAAAGATGAAACCATTTACATGTGAGCTCTCATTTTAAAATTAGGTTGCTAAAATCTCCTTATTATCTGTGAAGCCCAGATAAATACCTGGGAAAAAATCTGAAAAAAAAAAAAAAAAAAAGGTGAGGTCAACATCCTCTAGCCTAGCTGACCCAGAAAATTCTCTAGATTGGGGGAGGACAGGAAGGTCCCTCAAAACACTACCTGTCTTTCTCCATTTCCTGCCGCTCATTGGCCAAAAGTGATACATCACAGGGGACTTCTTGTGAGCCCTCGTGGCATGATTTCGTTATGTGGGCACCTAGATGCTGGACCCTTGACTGGCTCTTGCTATGGTTGACATTCTAGGAATGGGCAGAAGCTCAAGTATTCCTGGAGGCTGAAACACCTCAAGACCCTATGTAAGTAATGAGTCAGCCATAATACAGGGATGGAAGGCAGATAAACTGGATCCATTATGATCCCAAACGTAGATGGAATTCCAAATTGGAAAATGTGCTTTGTGACATTGTTGCAAAAAAATAGCTTCAGGGATATTCTCAAATAGTACTCAAGTTCAATTCTAGAGGAGAAATAACCAGTACTAGTAACAGAGATATTTAAAGAATCAAATTCAGGAAGAATTTTTCCAGATGGGTTAGAAGAAAGTACAACAGTTGGGATGTTAAGTTTTTAATTTCATCACTTTATTCTTGAGTTGCTTGTAATATATAAGCAATTACATTTGTTTTAGTACAAGTATCTATGTATTTGTCAGTTACATGCTGTTTCTTATTGACTACATCCACCTGAAGGGTATCAGAATAAATTTAGCATTTTAAAGTATTTTTTATATTTTTTACAAAAGCCTCAATGTTTATTTAAAAACCCTCTCTATGAAACCCCTGGCTAATATAGTCAGAAGTTAAGATGTACATACTTAAATAGATTTTTTTTTTTTTTGGAGAGGTGTTCGCTAGAGGGTGCATGTGCCCGCCAGACAGATAGACAGAGACATAGAGACAGAAAGCGAGAAATCACTCCCCAGGGGGATGGTCATGCTGCAATCCCTTCTCCTCCATTCTCCTCTTGGGATCTTGGGCACGTATGCATACACACCCGGCGTGAGTTCTAAGCCACCAGGTCTGGGACGCGAACAGCGGTCGACTACATGGGAGTCCAGCGACATAGCCATTACACTAACTGCTGGTCCTTTTTTTTCTCTTTAAAGGCTTTTGTCATAGGGCACATGTGCTCGCCAGAGAGACAGACAGAAGGGAAGTGAGAAATCACCACCTCTGCAGAGGGCATGGCCATGCTGCAATCCCTTCTCCTTCGTTCTCCTCTCAGAAATTTGGGTATGAGCACACACACATACCTGAAGTGATTTTCAACCTCTGGATCCAGGGCCTGAACCATGGAGGGTCATGTGGGAGACCAGTGCTTTAACCACCACACCACCTGCAGACTCTCCTAAGTTGATTTTATATTGTTATTGGGAAATGTTAGTTACCAATTACAGAAAAACAAAACAAAACAAAAATTAAAAAATGTAAGAAAAAGAATCTGTATAATTATTGAATGGAAAAATAAATATTACAGTCAGCTTACTCAAGAAGGAAGCTCTGTAGCACCCTCAGTTTATTGACAAAAAATTGTGGGAATTAAATTTTGAAGTTCAAGGCACTTGCGTTGTTTGTAAGTTGCACAGAGTGAGCCATTTATATACTTTATGTTTTAGGATTTAAGTCTGGACAAATCAACTAGAACTGAAAATAATTTGATATGACACAGCTGCAACTGTTTAAAAGTACAGCTATTAAAATTCTTCTAGTCCTTTAATACCAGCTGAAAGTAATTATGGTTTTTTAATGTGGCAGAATTTATTAGTAGTTTGTTTAAAGGTGCATTTAAGATATTTCTTTAATTCATAAAATAATTACCATTTTTCCACACTCAATAAAAGTAAATTCTTCCAATGTACTCAACTTCCAACTAATAATAAAATTATCCTTCTTTCTCAAAAAATAACTCACTAAAATAGTAGCTAAAATTAAATTGTAACACATTTAAATTTATGTCTCAAAGTTTCGTTTTTTTTCCCTATAGTTTTCAGAATCAGATTTCATTTTGATTACTAGGAATGCTATACTGTCTGTTCTAGCTTTATTTAAATTATGTTATGGTAGTTATCATTATAATTACCATTGTTATTATTTTACTTGGGTGTTCAGTTTCTTCACCAGTATTGCTTTGGGATCCAAGAAGAAATAGATATTTTTTCAGCTCCTAAATTTCTATATACAGGTGAATATCCATTAGACTTCGGGGAGGATCTTTGACAAGTGGAACAGTTGTTCCATCTAGGAATTCAAGTAAATTCAAAGTTTAATGTTACTTCTAATATGTCTAATTATATCTTTGATTTTATAATAACTTTTAAAAATATATTATTTAGGTATCATTATTTGAAACTACTGAACTTTATTCCCATTTGCTACCACCAGTGCTGATTGAGAAAGAGTAATTAGAGTTCATTTGGTTTTATTTAAACAATTTGGGACAAGCTGAGACAGATTGAGAATAAAATTATGTTCATCATTCTTCTTATGTTCTTTTCCCATGTAATCTGTCATTGTGTAATATGCCTCTATATTTTCTCTAAGATTCTCACTGTAGAAATAAAAAAAGTTTTCATTGGCACTCTATTTGTCACAGGGACAAAATTAAATTTCTTTTCACGCCATGGAGGAGCCTAATAAGCCTTCATAACATCGATTTCTACTGTGTTCAATATAAATTTTCTTTTCCAACAAAACTGTTCTGGTCTCTGTGCCTCACAACTTGGCATAAGCTGATCTACCTCCCTAATAATCCTTTTGCCTTAACTATGCCAGTCTTACCTTCTCATTCTGAACCTCCTCTGTAAGGTCGCTGTCCACTGGCACACTTTTCAGAGTGGAAAGGAGTGTCCTGAGACAATACGTGTACATCTGTTTCTCTTTTGGAGATTGGAAAATAATTTAGTGTTCTAGATGACTTTTTCTTCAGAAGAAAACATTTGCATTTGTAGCAGTTTTGTAGCAAGCTGGCCCCTACCATTCCAGCTCATTGTCGTGGTATCTGGAACAAATGATCGGGGTGCTGCACCCCTTGTTTTTCCTTGGGTGGTTGATGACCAGATCCTTCTGAACCAGCTCAGTGCCCAAGGGCTTCCTCTTAACCCACTGCATAGCGGTCCTGGGATAGTAAGGCACACAGAACTATCGTGATGCTTGGGAAATAAGAAGTCCTGAAGAATCAATATATCAGCTTCCTTTTCCTACAGGTGGGATAATTCAGAGGTGAGGTTCTCAATGTCTTCCATAGATGCTCAGTGGAACTGAGCGTAGTTCTCCCCACATGTAATCTACTCAGTAACCAATATGCAATCCATCCCTTTCTTGTCTCTATCCCTACTCCTCTGATGGTACTTCCTGTGACTTTTAGCTGCATAAATACTGGTGCTCATATCTTTGGATCAGTGCCTGCTTCTGGAAACTTACCCCAACGTAAACATTGTCTGTAAAGTACATGAAACCTTGTAATTACAAAAAAAGATCACCATAGTAACTTAAACTTCTACGTCCCAATTACTGTGAATCACCCATTCTGATGCCAATGATTTACATATCTCTGGTCTGATGGTCTCCTAGAGAGCAGAGAACAACCTTGCCTGAGTTGTTAGAGAGCTGGGTTCTCGTGTCTGTGGTTTGCATGCCCAGGCTGCATGACTTTCTCGAGCCACATGTTCTCTCTTGAACAGAGCTTCCACATCTGTAAACATATGACTATCTTTCAGTGGAGTTGATGGAAAGTGATAATGAAAGTGAACTGTCTCTGAATAGAAAATGAAACCATTCTCAGTAGAGAAACAGTTTTGACTGCAGAAAGACAGTCAAGAAGAAAATAGGCACAAAAAGCAGGAATTCTATAAAGCCAAATGTCGGTCGCACTTCTTTTTTCCTAAGATACTGGAGATTGATTTCCTTGGTAAGAAAGATGTTTTATGAAGTATTTGCTTTGGATTTCTCTGATTTTATCTTCAATAAAAATGGTCCTTTTCATATCTCCCTTGGGTGAACAAATTGATATGAAAATTCAGTATTTGGGATGAATTTCACCTTTACCTATCCAAACTTCAGCATCACTAAAATATTAATCTATTATCTGAAGTCATTTCAACTAATATTAAGCAGATGCAAATGTAATAAAATTATTTAATCTATTTCAAATTTTACAAAATATGTATATCCCTCTCTGAAGGTAAAATTTCCAGAAGAGTCTGGAAAAATGAAAGAATATTCAGAAACGAAAAGTCACAGTCAGACCCAAAAACTAAATGAACATTCACATCACTTCACGTACCTGCGACCATCTTTGGCAATTTAATTTCTTTCTCTCAGCTTCTGTTCAAATGTGGAGGCAGAACTGAAGACTGGCAGAGTAGGTAATACATCACTTGGAGTTGTCCTCTATCCATTGGATCCAAGATCATTCATATTTAATGTAGCACTTGACTTCTAAAACTTTTTTTTTTTTTTCAAAAACAGAGCTCAGCATTCCCCTTTCTAATAATATGCATGCAATGAATTTACGTGCCAGAGTCTGGCGGTTTTGATCACACATTCCGTCTATGTTATCAGGCACACATGAGAGGTGAACCACAGCTGTGGTGGTCTTCGCTTTCCTTTCACTGCACACCTGGAGAACCCAGTGTCCACTAGGTACAGCATTCAGCCCTTCCCCAGGCCAAAGCCATTTGTAATTTCTGACAAAATATTTACCTAAAGCCAAGATAAATTACCCAGTGGGCATTTTGTTTTCCTTCTTTTTCTGGGGCATAGAAAAACACCCTCATATTAAAACTGATTTCGGATAAAGATGAAACAAAAACAAGTCAAGAAAATTACTGAACTCCTTATAGCCTTTCTTTAACACTGATGATAACTTGTTAGTTTTTCCTTCTTTTCCCTTTTTTTTCCTTGTTATAAAGCATTTCCTAACATGTCTACTTAGTTTCCAAGAATTCATCTTTTGTATCACTTGGAGGTTGAGACCAGTCCATGTGATAAAACACACAGTATGCTTAGATTTGGCTTCAGAAATGTTTGATTACTTAACAGCAGTTCATTCTGAAATGTGACTTTTATAACAAGGTGTGACTTGGTTTATGGCCTAAAATCTTACTTTTTCTTGTCGTATTTAAAACCCTTACTTTGTTCTACAAAAATGTCCTATGACTAAGACTCAGCAAGAATCAAGGTTTCTCTTGTTAGTAGATGCAATGTGGGTCTTGAAATGTGAATTCAGAGATGTCTCCAAATCCATCAGTTATAGACAATGATAGGTGCTACCTAGAAATCAAGACATTTATTTAACCTGCATCAGAGTTGGGTTCTGTGGCACAAACTCTGCTTTGTACTTTGCCTAATTGGATCCCACCCAGCCTTGCTCAACCTCACCTCCTTCTTGGAGGCCTCTAGGATCTTCCTAATCTATAGTCACATTTACTGTTCAATATCTATAACCACAAATCTACAAAATAGTAGTTGCTCATGTATAGTGTGTATTGTTAGTTCACATTTCATCTTACACACTCTTTTAGCACTGGCACCTGTGTTTCTATTGTTCAGTCACTCTGTGGTTTATGAATTATATTTTGGGAAGAAAAGGATGGGTCCTGTGAGCGGGCTGGTGTGCATGCTTCTGGTGCATGCCCTGGAACAGTAGTTAGCTAGGAAATAGCCGGGCTGATGTTCTATCCCAGTGGGGAGAGAAGGCAGAAGTAGCTGCAACTCTAAAGGCTGCCATAAGCTGGCTAAGTCCAGGAGAACCAATATATCAGCTTCCTCTTCCTACAGGTGGGATAATTCAGAGGTGAGGTCCGCAATGTCTTCCATAGATGCTCAGTGGAACTGAGTGTAGTTCTCTCGCATATAATCTACTCAGTAACCAAAATGCAATCTGTCTCTTTCTTGTCTCTATACCTACTCCCCGGTGGTACTTTCTGTAATGTCTAGCTGTATAAACTACTGGTACTCACATCCTTGGATCAGTGGGTGAAAATAGGGTGGAAATTGAGGCATGCGAGTGTCTGCGTTCAGCCCTGCCTCACTCAGAAAGTGGCTTCACATGGGAGTAGCACTTCACAGCTACTACAGAGCAGCCATTTCTCCACCATCATGCTGGGTCCAGCCTTTCCTTAAGGCTCTTCTCTGGTTAGTCCTGCTAGGACTGTTTGTGGAACTGGTATTCGGTCTGGGCTATTTTGTCCTGTCCTTGTTCTGTTGGATGTGGGGACATGAGGTTCTGAAGAGAAGGAGGGAGAGAAGAGCACCTATTCTGTGTTTAGTCTGGCCTGGGAAGCTCCTGGGCACCCTGACTGCAGAGTGACTGGAGCACCACCTCCAGGTGAGATAGGCCTCAACCCTGCTATCATGCGGCTAACTTCAGACCAGGCCCGCTCCAACCCTTGATGCTCCAGGTGGACAGCCTGCTGGTTAGATCTGTGATTTCAGTTGTTTTTTTTTAAATAATTATTTTATTTTTATTTATTCATTCATTTATTTTTTAATTTGACCAGAGAGAGACAGAGGTTGAGAGTGAGAGAGAGCGAGGAAGTGAGAAAGCAAGCCACCAGATTCAGGACTTGAACGCTGGTCAGTCAGCCATGTGGGAGTGTCCAGCGCCTTAACCACCATGCCACCTGCTGGCCCCATTTTTCTGCATCCTTTCCTTGATCTTCTGTTGTAGTCTTACCTTTGAACGTCTCCTTGGTTTTGGTGAAATCTTCAAAAAGACTCACTGTGAATCTGAGGCAATTTATAAAAATTACATACTCCAGAAAAGAGACTTGTTTGTCTCATTATTTGGGAGAGGTGATTTTGGAGCACTGGAAAGGCATTGGGAAGACTCTGTTTAACGTATCCTGTTTCAAGTAATGGTTAGGTCTATCTGAGCTGGGTATTAAAAGCAAATATTCTCTTTATGTGTTTTAACATTTACTGCATTCTTTTTTTTTCCGGAGAGGTATAAGCTCTAAGTCTTGGGATTTTCTGGGTTTTTGTTTGTTTGCTTTTGTTTTGTTTAACTGCCTGCCTTGATTTTTACTTTTCAGTCATTAATAGTATTGAAAAATTAAACTATCTTTAGAATGTCAAAAATTATAATTTGTTTCACAAAGCTTGGTAGACAACTGTGTTTATTTGTGAGTCTCAATATTTCTGTTAATTATTTTATACAGCAGAACCTTGATTTACTGGAGATAGAAGAACATATTGGAAAAAAGTCTTTTCAGTGTAGTATGCTGAAAACAAGAAGTAGGAAAGTTGGCAGTACTTCCAAATACCCTTCTGTGTCCATTTTTGTGCTTTATTTATTTTCCATCTCTGAATATTCATGCCACTCCCATCTCAATTGAGTTCAAGCCTACTTAATTCTAACCAGTGGACTTAATGGGCTATCAACTTGAGGACTCATACACTTCGTAGCTGTGGTTAATTTGAAGACCTTTATGTCTCAATTCTGAGGGTTTTCATCAAGCACATGCATATCTGAAGATTTCCAATGTTTGTTTCAGGTTCAGAAATATGATTTCTAGGAACCAGCAGTTATCATAATGGCTATGTCGCTGGACTCCCACGTAGTCGACCGCAGTTCACGTCCCGGACTTGGCGGCTTAAAACTCATGCCGGGCGCGTGTGTGTGTGTGCCCAAGATCCCGAGAGGAGAATGGAGAAGAAGTGATTGCGGTGTGGCCATCCCCTCTGGGGGGTGATTTCTCGCTTTCTGTCTTTCTGTCTCTCTCTGTCTGTCTGGCGAGCGCACACGCCCTATAGCAAAAACTTCTCAAAAAAGAAAAAAAAAAGGAAAAGAAAAGAAATATGATTTCTAGATGTGGGACAACGCCTTTACCTGACCTTTATCTTGATCATGTACCTGGCCTCAGTGTGCCTTGGAGCAGGAATCTTGAAAATCTCTCTTCAGAGAGCTGAGGTCTGGGACCGTGTCAGTCCTATCACTGTTAAATGTGAATATCTCATAGTGTTGTCAGCAAGGCCCAGATGGTAGCACTGTCTGGTTCATTCTTTCTGAACATGCCTGATCTACTAGCACAGCTTTTCTCCATTGATTCCTTCTGGGACTACTCTGTCAGACTCATCTTGTCTCCAGAATGTTTCTTCATTATGCAGGAGCTATCCTATGTAATCGGATGGTATGGTCTGGAGAGGCTTGCTCTGCCCAACATGTCTGATGTGTTGAGTCGGCAACACACAGTATAGGGCTTGCTGAACATAATGAAGTGCTATGAGATTTTCTAATTCAGAGCATCCCATATCTTGCTTTCTTACTTCTGCCTTATACTCAGGCTTCTTGCTGGGTGTGAAGTGTAAGGGGTGAGTAGTGACTTAGGCTTTGCAACTCTATTATTATAATTTCTGGATCTATTACTTGGTAGCTATTTGATGTCATGGAATCAATAACTTTCTCTGGAGCTATTATGGTTGTTGAGTAATAATAACTATTACATGGGATAACTGTATGAAGTAATTCATATAAATTATATGAGAACATTTAGTACAGAATCTGCCATAAAATAAATAATCAAATCTCAATTTCTTACTTAAAAAAATTTTAGCACAAAGTAAGTGGGTTCTAGACCAAAGAACAGAGCAAAAGTAATAACAGTCAGCGAGGCTGGACCCATGTGGGAAGGTCCCAGGTTTGCATATTTTTTTAAAGATTTTTTTCCCTTTTTTTGCTAAAGAGTGCATGTTCTTTCTGGAGAGAGACAGAGACAGAGAAAGGGAAAGTGAGAAATTACCTCTAGAGGGGATGGCAATGCCACAGGCCCCTTTCCTCTACTCTCCTTTCAGAATTTTGGGCATGCATGAACATGCATCTGGCATGACCCTCAAGCCACTGGTCTGGGATTTTAACCATAGTTGGCCATGTGGGAGTATAATACCTTAACCACCATGCCAAATGCTGGCCCTCTATGTTTGCATCTTGAGGCCTCCTAGCACATGCTGGCTGTGCATTTGCCCAAGATTCAGGATGACCAAAGCTAGGGGTAGATCACTGCTTAGAGACCCTTTCAGAGGTACCTCCTTTCCATCTCTCTCATGGAAAAAAGTAAAGACTTAATTATTTATGAATTAACCAACTTTATTTATGTGTTAACCTACTCATTGGCATTTGAGTTGTTTACTGGTTTCAAATACAAATAAAGGTTCTATGAACATCAGTAGACCTATAAACTACAGTATGCCAATTTTCAAAAGGGGGCAGTAGGTGGCTAAGTCACTGGACTCTCACATGGGCAAAGATCAAGACCCAGACCCGGTGACTTGGAAATCGTGCTGAGTGTGACTGCATGCATGCAAAACTCCCCAAAAGAGAAGGGGTTGTCGTATGGCCATCCCATGTGGTGGGTGATTTCTCAGTTTCCTTCTCTCTGCTCACTTTCTGGCAAGTGCACACCCCCTATGGCAAAAATATAAAATAAAACAAAATAAAAATAAAAAATAAATTTAAAGAAAACATAGGGGAAATTACTGACCACTGGTTTGGCATTTTTTTAAATTATAAAATGAATAAAAAAATGAGTTATACTTAATCAGATGAAATACTTTTTCTTTTCAGATGCAATCGGTAAGAAAATGAAAAACAAGCCACAGAGTAAAGGAAAATATGTGTGAATATATATCTGACAGAGATGTTTATCTAGAACATATGAAGAATTCTTACAGCTCAATAACAAGAAGACGATATAATGTGAAAGAATAAAAGGGGCGAATTTTTAAACAGATTTTTCACTAAAGACAGTATATGGGCAATTAAATTCATCTAGAAAATGTTCAGTGTATTTAGTCTTAATGGAAATAAAAATTAAAACCATGAAACCCCCTGTATCCCTCCCACAGTGTCTGAGGCTAAAGAGTGAGCATACTGCATGTTGATGAGAATGTGAGCAACTAGAGTGTATGCTGCTGGTGAGCATGCAGAAGGTACAGCTTATAGCTGCCTCAGAAAGTCACTTGGCATAGTGCCCTCGAGGTTGAGCATAAACCTACTATGTAACCTATCTATTCCATCCCTTAGCATTTACCCAAGAGAAATAAAAACATGTATCTACCACTAATATGTGTACTTTAATTTAAAAGAAAATGAACCAAACTCAATATATAGAGTTTATGTTAAAAAAAAAATAGGGAACCAGCAGTTGGCGTAATGGCTATGTCGCTGGACTCCCACATAGTCAACTGCGGTTTGCGTCCTGGACCCGGTGGCTTAGAACTCATGCCAGGCGCGTGTACATGCATGCCCAAGACCCCGGGAGGAGATGGAGGAGAAGGGACTGCGGCGTGACCATCCCCCCCGGGGGGTGATTTCTCGCTTTCTGTCTCTATGTCTCTCTCTGTCTGTCTAGCGAGCACACACGCCCTATAGCGAAAACCTCTAAAAAAAAAAGAATTAAAGGGTCAGCAGGTGGCATGGTGGTTAAGATGTTGGATGCCCAACAGCTAACTCTGCAGTTCAAGTCCTGGACTTGACAGCTTGAAAATCACGGTGAGTACATATGCATGAGCACCTAAAATCCCAAGTGGAGGATGGAAGCCAAAGAATTGTGGTGTGGCCATACTCTTGGAGGATGATTCACTTTCTCTTTCATCTTTCTCTATCTCTGGTGAGCTCACACACTCTATGACAAAAATCTTAAAAAAAAAAATTAAAAAGAAAACAAGCTCAATATGTACAAACCAATATATCAGAGTCATTTAAGCTTTGTAATATAGAGTCAATTAAAATTATTTATCAACTCATGGCCCTGTTCATTTTCATTGATTATTCTCTAAAATAAGATGGACAAGGGCTTTTAGGAATTATCATATAAAGTGAAAATTAATGCAGAAATAAAGGGAAAATAAACAAAAAGCACTACCCAGCACTGTAAAATATATATGCGTAAGATATATGCTACTAAAAACACTAAGAAATAAAATAATTTTAATATAAACATGCTAGACACAGAGTTTTATGCTTCTGATTAGTCTTCAAATATCCAAGAGTAGCTTTCAGTTATATTTTAGGGTGCAATATGTTACACAAGAATCAATTAGTATGCCAGATGAGATCTGGTTTAAGGTCTAGGTGTGTGTTCTTGGGCAAGTCACTTGGTCTTCCTGACATTCAGATTGATTCTAATATTATATGAATTCTAGAGTATCTTCAAATTCTAAAACAATGATTTTTTCTTATGCACTAGCTCTCTCATCTGTAAACCACACAATTTGAGATATAGTCTTAAAAGGAGAAATATTCTTGCCATTGGTATTATTTCTATATCAGTATGACATTACACCTCTCATCAAGTTAAAAAAAAATTAGAGTTGTCATTGATGTATGAAATGGTTATGTTAAAGAAAATCTTGTATACTTAAATGCTTTATAAAATGACTTTGCACGATTTATACAAAGTAGGCAAACTATAATATGGTATACACTTTTTAAGAATTTGGATTAGGTGTTTTAAATTTGATTAACTATATATAGATATATACACATATATACATATATATATATACATATACATATATATATATATATATATATATATAAAATGTACAAATGTAGCAAATGCCTTCACTTTCTTTCAGTCATTCAGGTACTATATTAAGCTGTGTAATTCACACCCCAATTGACAGCTACAAAATAAACTGTTCTAGAAATATGAAACTCTTGTCTAATAATTCTCTCCATATGTTTCTGGCAAATAAATAATTGAGGCTTAAAAGAAATGCTATCTTTGCTCTCATTTCAAAAGAACAAAGACCTGGTATCCTTTCTACTTCTTAGAAAAGTTCTTTGCATCATAGATCAAGTCACTTACATTTGAAGGAAGCCAATATTAATATTTCCTTTTCATCTTATAGTGCTTATAAAGCAGTTCAAACGATTTCCACACATCTGCAACCTAGATGTAGCTGTATCATGTCCTCTAAAGATGTAATTCTAACATTCACATACGTTAAAAATTATCCAAAGGACTTTCAGCCAACTAAATCATCTCCTAATCATCCTAAACCATGTGCTAATCAACCAGGGACACCAAGCAGTCAATAAAAACAGACGTAAAAACAAGAACTTGCTATTTAACAGTTGGTGGAGCAGAGATGGGGATACCCTTTCCAACTCTTCACTCATGCCTTTAAAAATCTAGCCTACATAATCATAGATTAGTTTAAAAGCATAGTTCAAAAGCAAAGTTTAACTTTTTTATTAGTAAAAAACAAAAACAAAAAACAAAAACAAAAACAAACAAACCAAAAATAAAAAAAAAAAAAACAAGCCAGGACACATGACACTGTATCCTGGCAACACAGAGATAAGTTGCTAGGTCAGTTCATCTTCTAATTCTCTGTCCTGTACATTTTCTTACCTGATAGAAACACAGCCAGGTTGTACCTTAGTCTTTCTTGCCTGAGAAATAAATAAAGAGAAACATTAAAAAAATATATAAAACTAAAATTCCCATTTCCTTTATATAAAATGATAAAACTAAATATGCATTAAACAGATGTAGGTACACTGAGAAGAGTTTTTCTTACCTAAGGAGAATATCTGCTTGAATAATTTTTGGAAGACCAATAAGTCTTGCAAGCATTTGCTCTATTTCTTTAAAAAGGGAACAATTTCCTTTTTTTTTTCCTGGCGACATCCATAAAGCACTGTTTGTTAGCATTTAGTGTTTCCCATTTGGTGGTAATAATCTTTCTAAGTTTGACAAGATTTAAGTAATTTCAAATAGTCTTCAAGGCTCACTTTCAATTTATGTTTTAAATTGCAGTATATGAAGCATGTAAAACACTTGTTTCAATGAGAACACGACG
>NW_006159510.1:64510-95843 GCF_000334495.1 Tupaia belangeri chinensis
CGCTTGCATTTAGTATTTACACAATATGAAATAAATCATGTCAGAATTAATAAGGTCTAATTCTATTAATGTCAGAAAAGATTAACGTAAGTTCCCTCTTCTAAGCAGCCTTACCCAATACTCTTTGAATTATTCTTGACAGTGTTAAAATTAGACTAAGCCTACAAATAGAATAGGCCAGCAAATAAATTGAAGTAATAAATTAAGATACTGTGTAAATAAAGGTATCTGTGTTAGAAGCAGCCAGATTTGATTGAAAATACTTAGTAGATTTGTCATCAGTAACACACTTATTACTGCATCTCCTGAAGATTTTAGTTGACTCTGAATTGAGCTTGTTTCTTGTGTGTGTGTGTGTGTGTGTGTGTGTGTGTTTTGTTAAATGCAATATTTATACAGTGGTCTTTATTTATCTGCAAGAGATACATTCCAGAACTTTAGTGGACATCTAAAACCACAAATAGTACCTAACCATATAGAGACTAAGCTTCTTTGTATTACTGCATACCTATGATAAAGTTTAATTATGAATTAGGCACAGTAATAGGTGAATAATAATAACTAATAATAAAATAGAATAATTATAACAAAATACTTTAATAAAAGTTATGGGAATAAGTTCTCTCTGTTTCTCTGAATATCTAACTGTACTGAGAGTAAGTAAAACTGTGGAAAGCAAAACCATGGCTAAAGTGGATTATGGTACTTGGGATATAAAAATGTTAATATAATTAAGAGAGTCTATTAGACAGCAAATGAGAATGATTTAATAATATAAAAAAGAGATTTTGCATGTCAGGTTGATTAGAGGTAGTTAAAAATGTGATTTTTAACCTCATAAATTTGTAGTTAGCCAAAATGTGGATAGGTGGATTAATTTGAATTATCCCTTTTATTTCCACATTTGTTTCCATTTGTTTTGCATAGATTTTTACTCAGGAGGATCTGTCCTTGTAGGAATAGGGAAAAACTAAGATGTCTGTTTAGTTTAACCTTTCACTGAACTTTTTCTATTGAGTCATGAGAAAGCATTGCTTTCATACATGCATAAAAAAAAGTTATTTTAAAATATAGTAGTAAATGATATCATTTTATTAAGAAAATATGAAAATTTGGACATTTGGATGGGATAGTTAGGAGGACTGGAAAAGAATGATAAAATCATTTGGTATAATATTGAATGACATATTCATTTTTTCATATTCTTAATGGGCAAGGTCCTTGACAAAGGATATTATCAATATATATCATTTATTATTTATATTATTTGATATATATATATACTATTTAAAGTTTAGTATATAAGTTTTTAACACTCTGAAATATTTTCTGTAAAACTCATTATCATCCAAAGTACAAATCTTAGTCAACACATAAAAGATAATTTTGTTTTGATAATGATCTATAAACAAGTCATGATGTTATGTTCCCCAAATGAGCATGGTGTGGAAACTATGAGGTAATACATGGCTTCAAACATTCAATTGAAAAGAATAAACTGGAAAATATACAGAGTATAATTGCAAAATTCATGACAAAGTTGCCTGTGGTTTATGTTGGAGTCTCATGATACATCTATTACATGAAATATCTCTGAAGGATTCAAAGAAAACTTAGTGGGGAAATGTGAACAAGACCTACAAAACAATTGTGTGAAAGCCAGAGAAATACTCTTCTCCATGGAGTAGTGGTGCTGGTGAAACTCAAGATAAATTAAATAGCTGTTAAACATTTACTCTGAGTACACCACTATTTGAAGGACTTCAAGTGACATGGTAGGTACATGGGACATCACCACTGCCTTCGCTAAATTCACAGTACAACAGGATAGGTAAGATGGGTCATATATACATTTGTAATGACAATTGATAAAATGACTAAAAATAATCCAATGCAAAGCATCAGGTACTGAAAACAATTGCAACAGGCAATTTTCAAGGCTAATGACTGTCAACATAATGACAAAATCTGATAAGAGTACGGGGATGATGAACGAATATAAAAAAGCACACATGAATTGATATTTAAGGAATAAAAGGTAAAAAATATTTTCAAAATTCACTTGTTTAAGTGTAAAAATACGTTCCACACATGGCTGTTTACAATGGGGAAAGCCTGGAAACAATAGTAACTTTCAATAATAAAAATATAAAAATACAAAGTTTATCCATATCATGTAATTAGCTAGTAACTAAAAATCAATTATATTGTCTATGATAATAGTATTTAATTATTTGGGAAAAATATTATACATGTTACAATAAAAAACAGAATAAACATATGAAGAATAATATTTATTGATTTATCCTAAACATCCAAAAGCTATTTCTGGTCAAGACATCAAAGTGAACACTGCCTACAACCACCCTTCTCTGTAGCAAATATACACACATGCATACAGCACACACAGGCATACCAACTACATACGTGTGCACACACACAGAGCACATGTATATTTATTATTGTTGTGGAATTCAAATTAAAAGATTTTTCCATGGATCATATTCCAAGAGAGAAATATCTACATTAAATAATAAGAAATGTTATGACCATAGGTAGTTGCTGAGAGTAATAAAGGTCAATGTTATACTTACCGGTTGTAGCATTAAACATTACTCTGAAACTTTGTGGCTAAGAATGACACCTTATGAGCTGGCTCTTAGAGCCTGACTCAAATGAATGCGTCTCTGATTTCACTGGGATCTGTCAGCCTACGGTAGACACCTCATGACTTAGGTGGGTCTGGATAACTTAGGAGTCTCCACTCACACACCTGACAGGTGATGCTAGCTGTCTGCTGTGCCACCTATCAGCGGCAGGCTAGCCCAGGCTTTGTTTTATAATAGTGAGGCTTTGAAAGCAGAGAGAGATAAAAACATTCCCCAATTCTCAACATTTAACCACAGTTGCTAATAATGTTTTACTGCTAAGGTGAGTCCCACGGCTAAGGCCGGAGTTAATTTTGGGAGAAAATGCATAGAGGAATGGATACAGAGAGGTGTGACTCATAAGGAATCATTAATGGACCCTGAAAATTCCAATTACAGAAAAAATTCCGGGATTGTGTTAACATCCCAGAGTAAACTCTAGGAGTCTCTATTATAAAGATCTGACTGGACACTTGCACTATGGAAAGCAAAGTTCAGGTACTTCTAAAATTACCTTAAATAATGAGTGAGCACATTAGAAAGGGAGCACTTCGATGTCATACATGTTATATAAAATAAGTTACAAAATATCATATTGACTCTAATAAAGTCCATATTCCAAAAGGTTAAAAATATATAGTTGAGGGAACCAGCAGTTAGCATAATGGCTATGTCGCTGGACTACCACGTAGTCGACCGCAGTTCACGTCCCGGACCCGGTGGCTTAGAACTCACGCCGGGCACGTGTGCGTGCGTGCCCAAGATCCCGAGAGGAGAATGGAGGAGAAGGGATTGCGGCGTGACCATCCCCCCTGGGGGGTGATTTCTCGCTTTCTGTCTCTCTGTCTGTCTCTGTCTGTCTGGCGAGTGCATGCGCCCTATAGTGAAAACCTCTCAAAAAATATATATATATAGTTGAATGGGGATAATAGAGATATGTGAAATTATTTCTAGTCATGTAAATTTACAAAACTCGAAGATGTAAAGGAAAGAATAGTAACCATGAAACAACAACAACAACAACACACACATACACACACACACACACACACACACACACACGGCTGGTATAAAGAGACATTTTGGCCTAGCAAACAGAGAATTAATAGACAAAATTGTTTTAAATAAAAAAATATTTTCAAATATCCACCACGTAGCTTTTTGGAAATCCAAAAGGATAGAACGAGAGAGAAGTGATATCTGAAGAAAGAAAACGTTTGGTAGTTTTTCAGAAATGAAGAAGTAAATGAGTTTTCAAGCTGAGGCCAACTGAGAGCCAAGAATTTTTTTTTTTTTTTAAGTATATGTGCGTGCAGGACTATATAAGCAAAAACAAAAATAAATATAGCGAAATGTAAATGGTAAATCACTAATTGCATAATCTAAGATTATATTTTCTTCATACATTGCCACACTTTCTAACACTTTTATAATGAGTATATACTTATTTCATATTCATAGAAAGATCATTTAAATATAAAAATGTTAATGTCATGGGCATTTGGCAGGATGATGAGAGATAAATGAAAACTGAATAGATAAGAAATCTATGTTAGGCCCTATATTAGTCTTTGAAGATCCTCTAGAATTTGGCAAAAGGAACTTGATAATCCTAAATTAAACTCTTTTTTTAAACTGATCTTTTCTAGAACAGCAGAATTCTGCTGCTTTCTCATACTATAGAAGAATGTATTTTCCATGTGGACCGCCACTTGAGACCTAGAAGTCCCAAACCTTTTGATGTAACAAAGAGTGGTCTTCAAAAAATTTATGGAAAATGTGCATTATGCATTTCTTTTTCTTTTTTGGGGCACCAAAATAAACTCACACTTTAGTTCCATTTTTCCAGACTTTTGAAATACACTTTTAAGCCCTAGATTTCTCCCCTTTTTCACCCTTACAATATCTGAAAGGGCATAAAGGGATTTCCTTTTTCCAAAAAAAATATTATTAATAGCCAGACTTTTGAAATACACTTTTAAGCCCTGGATTTCTCCCCTTTTTCACCCTTACAATATCCGAAAGGGCGTAAAGGGACTTCCTTTTTCCAAAAAAAATATTATTAATAGCAAACAATTAACATGTTTTTAACTCTTCTAGGAAACAAGGCAAGGCCCTTGCTTTTGTCTTCCCAACTGGCAGCTTTTGGGATTACTTAAAATAGGTATCCAAGTTTATCTACTCTTGATCTTCCCCTTGTGGTTATTTTGTTTACTGTGCAGACAAGCTTCCTCCCTGGCTCCTCACATACAGGGTGTGTATACTTCTCCTAACCACGGCTAAATATGACTACAGAGGTCGCACTGGCCAATCCAATGTTAGGAGATATAATGGATGTAGAGACTTGATATGTTATTGTATGTTCAGCTCTTTTGCTTTGGTAGTCTACCGTGGGAGAAATATGCCTACTACATATCCAGGTGCAGTGCACGGCTACCATTCATGGAGTTGATCTAAATCAGATCCATAGCCTGGAGCAAGTCCTCCAACCATTAGCTCCAAGCGGAACTTCCCAGTGACATACAAGCAACAATAGATCAAACAGTAGTTGACTTGCAGATCTACAAGTATGAGAATATATACTTCTTTTCGTAAGCCTGTTTTGATGCTTTTTATTTTTGGTATATTATTATGACATTAGTTGACTGATAAGTGCTTTTTCCCAATTCTTCTTCATCTAGGTACAGTCTCACCTTTATTATGAAAAGAAAAACAAAACAATAACAACCAATAGGTTTTGATGTGAAGTAAAATTAGATAAAAGTAGAGGGCAAAATGTTACATAATGCCATCTACTGAGCTTCCTGGAAATCTTTGAATTTACATTAAGGTGACTGTTAGGTATTATTTAGTACGCAGGTTCTGAGTTACCAATATGCTCTGTGTTATCTGGTCACAATAGTGCTATTTTTATTAGGCAAACACAAATCATTATGGTTCAGTAATAAAAACTGGTAGGGTTTCCTAATGCTCTCTGCTAAGAGCAATGCTGCCTTCTTTATTTGCAATGCTGAGGTTTCCAACAGTTAAAGAAATTCATCCTGTCTTTTAATATACCTTTAGACATAATCCCCTACTGGATAAATTACTGTGTCATGCTGTCTTGAAAGCTGAGATTCTTGAATGAAGTTCTGTTGGAGAAGATCTTGTCTACCAGTGCTGTGATGGGAGTTTCTCATCCTTCATAAGCTTGTGGGCCAATGATCACGGGGATGTTCAATCTACTCTTTCTCTATTGGCTCACTCTTCAACCTCAACTTTTACTGAGCATGATTGTTCCTGTGTTGCAGGAAGCATATCCATTCCTTACTCACTGGTCCTTGAATGAATTAGAATTGTTAAACCAAATTAAATGAACAGTTATGGTGTCGATAGTTATGTTTTACTTTATTACTTAGTAAGAATATAATGGGCCTCTTACCTAGCTGAGATTTACATACAATTTCACAGCATTATAGTCTGGTATAGTTTCACTAGAGTCTGCAATCCTTAGTTCCTCATGTGAATGTTAAGGTATCTTTTCTAAACATGCTGCATATCCTGAAATGTTGAAACCACAATTGCTGAGTGTCTTAAAGTTCACCCTTTGCCTTATGTGTTTACAACATTAGGCTATTCCCATCTACTTCCATGACACCAAAATGAAATGAAAAGCTGTATTACCTTAATAACATTGAAAACAGGGAAGGGAGAGTAAAACTTTATTCCTGTTATCCTGGAAGGTTAAACTAAAATTTCAGGTACCAGCTTCAAGCTCTCTCATCTAAACAAGAGAGCCTGGCACATTTAACAATATTTTACAATGATTTCTTGGGGGTGATCTCAATGACAAGGACTAGTAACACTTCTGTTCTCTGCTGTATAAAACTCTGCATAACCTTGGCTTATGTTTATATTGATTGCTTTGCCATGCTAAACCATAATTATGAATGTAACCATTTTTAGGGAGTTCTGTGAATCCTTCCAGTGAATTAACATACCTGACAGTAATCCTAGAGATCCCTCCACTTGAAATTAGTGTCAGAAAGAATAGTGGGCCTATAAAGTCACATATTTTTAAGTTGGTATCAGAAGTGAGAGTCACCTGGGGGATTCCCTAACTCTGTAATGGGCATCGAAAGTGATAGGCACAGAAATAACCCTGCCTCACTGAAACTGCACTTTGAGAAGAATGATGAAGGGTCAAGTGCTGGGGAAACTTTGATTTCTGGATTTCCACTGGGTCACTAGTAGATGAAACTAAATTTGTGTTGTAATCTGTTACTGAAGGTAAAAGTGGTGATAGAATTTAGAAATTATGAATCCAACTCCTGTGGAACCTGTGGAATTGGATTACTGAACACACTAGAAAATGCAAAATGAAAAGAAATGAGCTAAGTAAAGAATCTCTAGGTTCTATTAGCTAAAATAAAAGGAGAATACAGTATTCTTGTGGATCTTGATAGTGGGCCAAGTAAAGATTTCAATCATTCACAGGATAGCCATTAGCCTCAGGGCTGCTACCCAGTGGAAAGTTATGCTAAAACAATAGATATCTAAGAAAATCAGAATGATTCACAAGAGGACAGGGAAAGATAAAGGGAGACTCAGAGGACTCTTTCCAGTAGGGTGAAAATCCTTAAACAATTATTAGGAAACGGGATGAATAAAGAAAATTTCATCCATGAGACAAAAAACCTTTTTTATTAGGGGGGAGAGGTTTTTTTCTATAGGGTGCATGCGCTTGCCAGACAGACAGAGAGAGAGACAGAGAGACAGAAAGCGAGAAATCACCTTCCAGGGAGGATGGCCACACCACAATCCCTTCTCCTCCATTCTCCTCTCGGGATCTTGGGCACGCACGCACATGTGCCCGGCGTGAGTTTTAAGCCACCGGGTCCAGGATGTGAACTGTGGTCGACTACATGGGAGTCCAGCAACATAGCCATTACACTAATTGCTGGTCCCCCAAAAAACTTTTTTTTTGGGGGGGGCGAGGCTTTTGCTGTAGGGCGTGTGTACTCACCAGGAAGACATAGAGAGACAGAAAGCAAGAAATTGCCCCCTAGGGAGGATTTCTGTTCACCAGGAAGACATAGAGAGACAGAAAGCAAGAAATTGCCCCCTAGGGAGAATGGCCACACTGCAATTCCTTCTCCTCCATTCTCCTCTTAGAATTTTGTGCACTCACACACACATGCCCCGTGTGAATTTAAGCCACTAGGTCCGGGACTCCAACTGTGGTCAACTACATGGGAGTCTAGTGACATAGCCGTTAGGCCAACTTCTGTTCCCCAAAGAAAAACTTTAATATAGAACACTCAGATTGTGGTTGGCCATTATTCTGATTTGGATAATGGTTTAAAACACAAGCGTTTCATGCTTTAGAATTTGGTGCTGGGAGGTGGTGGATCTTGGAGCACACTCTCATGGATAGATGAATGTCTCTTGAGACCCAGTGAGTTCTATAATAGCTTTCATGGGAAAGGATTAGATCTTATGAGAGCTGGTTGCTGTAGATGAGAGAGAGAGCTGCCTACAGCTCGCTCTCTGTCTTTTCATGTTCCCATGTTTCCATTGACCATGCTGTAGGTCTGTGCCTTTGGACTTTCAAGACACCAAAACCAAGAATTTTAAAAATAAGCTTACATTCTCTAAGATTCACCTAGCCTCAGGTATTCCTTTTAGCAATGTAGGAACAGAGTAAAATAGCAATGTTCTGTGAGTTATTATACCTAATTTCTGGAAAAATAAGCACTGTCCACAATTCCACTGAGAGAGGACAACTGGGAGCTTCATATTTAGAGCTCTTCCAGATTCTGTTTTATCCATCTCTGTTCGTCTTATTTTAATCTGTCTCTTTCTGCTGTGTTAAACTGTCCTAGTGAGTATACAGATTTTCAGTGAATTCTGTGAATCCTGCTAGCAAATGATTAAACCCGAGGGAGATTTTGGAGATTCCCTCACTCTACAGATATGCACAGTCACTTAAGAAATAGTCCTGCTAAAAATACATTAGAGTTAGGGACCAGCAGTTAGTGTAATGGCTATGTCATTGGACTCCCATGTAGTCGACCGTGGTTCATGTCCTGGACCCGGTGGCTTAAAACTCACGCCGGGCATGTGTGCGTGCATGCCCAAGATCCCGAGAGGAGAATGGAGGAGAAGGGATTGCGGCGTGGCCATCCCCCCTGGGGGGTGATTTCTCGCTTTCTGTCGCTCTGTCTCTCTCTGTCTTTCTTGCGAGCGCATGTGCCCTATAGTGGAAACCTCTCAAAACAAACAAACAAACCTCTCAAAACAAAAACATTAAAGTTGAATCTTAATCATGGGAGACAATGAAATAGGCCCAGTCTGTGAAACATTTAATAAATAACATTCTTAATTTTGCTTTCTATAATTAATTAGACCAAAAGAGTAGAAATAATTCTTTTAGTATAAAGAGTTAAAAACTCCAGAGGAAAAAGAGAAATGCTTCTCCTAATCACTGGATAAAGACTTTTTGTTCAGATAGCTTAGGTTAATATAGGTCATATGTCCTTCCCGCCCAGCCCCTGCATCAACAAGGTGCCATAATGGATTGTCGGTATAAATCTGAGCCTGTCAATCAACTTGGCTGATAGGTTGCCCTGGTTTTTCTATTCATGAGCTATTCCAAAATTGAGGATGGAATAATGTTTATCATATATGTTATAAGAAAGGAAAGAAAGTAAGTAATGACACTGTTCAAAGCATACCTATACTTTGCCCTAATTTTGTTTTAAAATTTTGGTTTCCACCTTCTTCTGAAACTCAAGTTGGACTACAAGCATAAAGGCATATATACTACCTGGACTCCAACCACAGAGATCCAGTTTTTAAAATATAGCTCAACATAAACCAAATATACTTGAACAAACGGCTAATAACTAAGAGCTATTCAAAAATCACTAATTATCAAGGGTTGACGTATCCTTTTCTATATTTTACAGTCACTTTTGCCTGAAATATCTCTATTATTTATTAAAAATATCTATAGCTATTATCACCATGCTTTGCCATATGGGACTCCCACCTTCCAAGCCCACCTATATCTGTCTTTCCTAATAATGAGCAGATGAGGCCAAGACTGAGATCTGTTTTTAAATCTAGGTCCAATCTAACCATTTAGAAACATCTCATTATTTTCTTGTATTAATTTTTAAAAAAGTTCTACTGCCTTGAATCTCTCCCTTTTTTTAGGATCATAGGATTTCAGAATTATTTAAACTTTAATTATTTAAAATTTAAGATCATTTAAGAATGATCTTAGTGAGCATAGCAAATCAGAACGTGAGTAAAACCAGTCCAATTCATCCATACCATCCATACCATTCAGCTTCCAGGAATGAATGGGAGCAGAGGTGATAGGTAATTCAGAGAGCGGAATTTACACTGGTTTGTAAGGCCCAGGACCAGGCCCTACCAGGGAGCCTAAAGAAGCTAACAGGGCTCCTGGTGGTGGGTTTTCTTTTTCTTTTTCTTTTTCTTTTTCTTTTTCTTTTTCTTTTTTTTTTTTTGTTGTTTATTTATTTATTTATTTGGCTGAGAACGTGCGTGCTCACTAGAGAGAGACTGATGGACAGATTGAGGGAAAGGGAGCAAGTTACCCCCAAAGGGGAGTGGTCACACCATAATACATCTCCTCCATTTCTCCATCCCATCAGGATTTTGTGCACACTTGTACATGTGATTGGTGTGTTTTTCAAACTGCTGGGGCTGAGTTTTGAACCACATTGTTGGTCCGGTGGGATTCAGCTCCTTTAACCACTAGGCCATGGAGCCAGTTACAGACTTCCCATTCTTAACTCCACCCATTTATATGACCTTGATTTTCTGAATAATATCCTGTCCATCAGGTCTTCCTGAGGTTTCCCAGAAGATGGCTGATTTGTGTTCACAATATAGTTGAGCTATCATCACGTTTTGACCTGGCCGTAGTTTTCTCCAGAGCTACTAGCCAGTCTTGATCATTGCTGCCTTTTCCTTTTTCTCTTCGTGCCACATAGAACTTGACAGATCAATTGAACTGCCTGTATTTCTTAATTCACAAAGATCTTCCATCATTAAATCATTTTCCAGAATTTTTAATACACATTCAGTATTTTCTTTTTCTTTGGAGAGATTTTTGCCATAGGGCATGTGCACTTACCAGAAAGACAGAGAGAGACAGAGAGACAGAGAGACAGAAAGTGAAAAATCACCCCCCTGGGGAATGACTGCACCATAGTCCCTTCTCCATTCTCCTCTCAAGATCTTGGGCATGCACACACATGTGCCTGCCGTGAGTTTAAGCCACCAGGTCCAGGACTTGAACCATGGTCAACTACATGGGAGTCCAGTAACATAGCCATTATGCCATTTGCTGGTTGTACACATTCAATATTTTCTTTTCTTGACGTTTGCCCTAAAGTTTGTTTTCTTACATAAGTAAATGGATATATAAACTAAAATTTAGATCAAACAAACAATATGTAAAACAAAACAAGATAAATGTTCCTTAGAAAATGTTTATTTCAACCATTCTACAGTTGCTCGTTGGGTCTGTCAGCTCAGGACTCACCTGCGTACAGGTTTTTGACTTTAGATCTGTTTACTCTGGATTGGCACATCAGTTGTTGTCCTATTCTGCTTCTCTTAGACCAAATTATATTTATTATTCTCTGTTGGGTGTTCAGTTTGATACTGATCACGTTCCAAGGAATTCCAATCTCCATATAGACGGCAAGACATTTTCTTTAAGCATCATTGTGATATTATATACATATTATTGATAACACAGTAAATTGGTATGGCCCAAGAAAACAGTTTAGAGGTCTGACTGGACTTGTGCATTGTCACTTCTATGGCGTATCCTGACTTGTGATGATCAGTAGGAAAGCCTTTGTTTCTAAAATTAAATGATTCTAAAAGTAATAGAAGGAAACATACATGATTCAAGAGTGGAGCTTAAAAATAAATTGGATTCAAGCAAGTAAATTAGGTATTTCTAATCCTGGAAATTAAAAACACATCTAAGGGAACCAGCAGTTAGCGTAATGGCTATGTCGCTGGGCTCCCACATAGTCGACTGCGGTTCGTGTCCCGGACCCGGTGGCTTAAAACTCACGCCGGGTGCGTGTGCGTGCGTGCCCACGATCCCGAGAGGAGAATGGAGGAGAAGGGATTGCGGCGTGACCATCCCCCCTGGGGGGTGATTTCTCGCTTTCTGTCTCTATGTCTCTCTCTGTCTGGCGAGCGCACGCGCCCTACAATGAAAATCTCTCAAAAAAAAAAAAAAACACATCTAAAACAAAAATATCATTAAAAGTAAAAGTAAGAATTAAAGAAATACACATTAAAAATAAAGCAGAAACATCTCAATTTACATGAGATAAATGTCCACAAAGGACCTACGGATAAATAGCAAATTAATATTGCTTTAAAGTATAAGTATCTAAGTCTGAAGCTGGAACTGTTATGCTTGCTACACAGGGTGAAATGTTGAGACCAGAAATGATAGGTTAGTTGCCAGCACAAACAAATCGAGTAGTGTTTTAAAAATCTAAGATATTTGCTTAATAACATAAAATAAAAGTTAAAAAGTGGATATTACTTTGAAATATTTGTTAGAAAAAAATTCTGTTTGCAGTCATACCAGTTTGAGTAATTATGCCTCTGATTTGAATGAAGAAAATGTATGTACTAAATTGACTTTATTTTTAGACAGAAAATAGACTTACTTTTGTTTGTTCAGAAAAAGAAAAAAAGGCAAAACTGTTCAAGCCCTAAACTATTGTCTGAAGCCAAATACTAGGAACACTGAATAAAATAATAAATGATAAAAGTGGCTCATATTCTTTACGAGAGATTATACATTTTCTATTAATCCTCAAAGCACAAGTAAATACCAATTTGTAATAGTTCATAGATACAAAATGGAAAACTGGTCATAAAAGAGAAAAAGCACAGACATCTAGTGTTTCCACGGGAACACTTGAGTAATATGATGAACAGTGTCAGCAAAATCCATTCCGGGAAACATTTCATAATCTGATTGTCTCCGTAAACATAAAACATTGACTTCTCCATCTGACAAACCCCAGCATCAATGAATTAACTACACAATGTTCTGCCAATCATATCCCTGATCGCATGACACAAAATGTAAAAGATGAAAATAGTTCCAATCTTTATGGGAAAGGATCAATCGGACTTTTAACCTGCTCAATCCTGTCACTGTTGTTCGATAATAATTTATCCTTTGAATGCTACTTAATTTAGCCTTAATTTATTTTCTGGCAAATGACTCCAGGCCAAAGCAAACTTGAATTCAATAAGAATTCATTTTCTCTTCTTAACCTTCCTCCTTTAAAAGATGTTATAACACAAATTGTTGTAGAGTTTTTAACTTTTTCAGAATGTAATGTATTTAATGAAGATGAGTAGATCAAGCCAAAATTGTGTATCATCTCTTTTTGAAAGTATAAGTTTCTGATGATGATGAGAGAGTGAACAGATCATGTAAACAATTGCTAAGTAAATACAATTAAAAATATATACTTGAAGATGTTATAACTAGCATCTATCATAGATCTATCTATTTCTTTAACTGAAAAAGGATCCAAATGCAAAAAGAAAGGGGGGGGGGAGCAGTTGAAAGTTTAAAAATGAAACTGGAATAAGAAAAAACAGAAGTTGTGATTTCCAAGCCCAAGCATGCTGTTAAACCTCTGTCCTTGCATCTCCTGAGAAAGACCACAGCCTGTTCAAGGTGCCAGGCAGGAGAGTTCGGAACTGAAAATAAAGGTAGAAAATATAAAGGAAAAATCCAAGACAACATAAAATCACAAGTTAAAGAATTTACAATTAATAACCTCAGAAAACTAAGGGGAGATAGTGCATCTACCAAATAAAAACAGGATAGCAAGAATAAGGGAGAATCTAACAAATGAAAAATGCCATGAATATTTTTTTCTTGAATTATTTTATTTAAATCTATTTATTTATTTATTTACTTATTTTAATCTGACCAGAGAGGGACAGAGCAAGAGAGAGTGAGAGAAAGTGAGAAAGCAAGGCACCAATTCCAGGATTTGAACCATAGTCAGCCGTGTGGGAGCCCAGCATCCTTAACCAGCATGCCACCTGCCAGCCCCTATTTAAAATAAGATAACAAAAAGGATGAGTGGTACATGGGTAGGAAGATCTAATTACAAAGATTTAACTGAATTAGTATTAAATTAAAAAGAAGAAACATAATTAAAATATATGAATATGATAGGTATCAATTTAATATTTCTGAAACCCTCCGTGTGTATGTGTGTGTGTGTGTATGTATGTGTAATTAAGGAGACAAATATATGAAGAAAATAATACCAGAAAGTTTCTAGAATGAAACTTTAAAATGTCATATTGAAAATGTATGTTTAGTACCCAGCAAAAGCGATGCAAAGATCTAAAGGCTTATTTTTGTGAAATCTGAACGTACCAGGGATGAAGAAAAGACTTCAATAGCTTACAGAAAGAAAAAAAGTTTTCCTATAAAGAAATAGAAATCAAAATAAATTCATACTCCTCCATCTCAACTTATATTGGAAGAGAAATTAAAATTGATTCATACCTCTCACATGTCAAAAACACTGGAAGCCAGAATAAATGGAATATGCTCTTAAAGTCCTGAAAGAAAATAATTTTCATCTTAGAATTTTACTCACCAAATCTATCAAGTGAGAAGATAAAAAGTATCTAGACATGCAATGACTGAAAATATTTTCCCCCTTCAAGCTCTCTTTTTTCAGTGTTGATTACGTCATTATCATTGGACAACATTATCTTTCTTTCCTTCTACCTTACTAGGTTTTCTTTACTTCCAAAATATATTTCTTCCCAATTTTCTCTCCCAATCTTCACTTCTTCCCATCTCATTCTATAGTATCTTCATCTATATGTGTATCACAGGAACATCTTCCTTTTTTCCACAAAACACTCACTAATTCATTCTTCATACGGCATTATATTGCTTTTTGAAATGCATTCGTTCATCTCTAGCTTATCCCAGAACTTTTAAAGGCTGTTTCTTGTATTTGGGATGTAATAAAGATATTTAATGCCCTGGTATTGTAAATATGATTTTTAAAAGTGAGACTAACTTCTCTACGTAGCTCAACTTTTTCCCAACTTCCAGAATCACTTGGATCCATTATCCATACTTTCCCTTTATTCATGTCATGGTAGCCTCTTATATTCTTGTCTATATAAAACTCCTTCTTTATAGGATCTTTATCCCATGTTCTTTACTATATCACATTGGCTCCATTTCCAATTCTTATTCTGTCTAACTCTTGCTCATTCAAACTTCTTATCATCCATTGTGTTGGACTTTTTGTTATTATTTTTACTTTGCCAGAAGGTGTTTGTGCTTACCAGAAAGAGACAAACAGCAGGACAGAGAAAGAGAAAGCGAGAAAGCACTCTCTTGGAGAATGGTTACTCTGTGACCCCTTTTTCTTCACTTTTCCCTCCTGTCAGGATTTTGGGCATGCACGTGCTTCTCAAGTTGCTGGGTCCAGTACTTTAAACTCATAGTTGACCATGTAGGCTGTAGTTGCCTTAACCATCACATCCCCAGCTGGCCCTGTGTTGGACTTTTAATAAAAACAGTGCTCATGCCCATTTTTTGACACCAGTGTGTACCATAGTAACTGCTACAAAGTGGCTGCTGAAGAAAACTTTTATGAATAAATAAGTATGTAAATTTTTCCCTTTGAAATTCTTGGGCCAGCCAGGTGACATGGTGGGTGCTTTCTCTCTTTCCGTCTCTGTCTCTCTCCAGCAAGCACACTCATCCCATAACAAACTAACTAACTAACTACATAAACAAATAAAATTAATCTTTCTGAAGGAATAAAAATTAGGACCTTTTCACTTGTTGAAAAAAGTAGGTAGGTTATGTCTAATTTCAAGAATAATGTATTGCAAGATTCAAAGCAGTCAAATGTTAGAAACATACCTGAAGTATTTTAAAGGCTCTTTTAAAAAATCTTTTCCCCATTTTCTTTGTCTTCTTTCTTACTTTTCTGACACTTAAAAATTTAATTATCATACATTTGGACCTACCTCAAAGTGAGTTAAATATCTAATGACAGATTTTAGGTTGAATTTGCCAAATACATGATCATTGCAACTTTATATTATTTATAAAAAAAAAAATTCCCAACTTTCAATGCAGTGAGAATTTAATAATGGTACCAGATCCATTTTTCTTACTAGCAATCGTTTCTTGCAGGGAAATGCTTTCTCAGTTTCCTTCCAGGGAAATAGTGCTAATGGGGTATAGTCTGGAGGAAACAGAGGCAATCTATATAATATGACTATGCATAGCAATTTAAATAAGATTTTAATTTTATTTAACTACTCATTATAATCAGAAAAAAAATAATACTTTTTATTAAAGAAATTTCAGAAGCACAGACGAGTTGCAAAAATGGCAACATGAGCCACTATATCCTTTATTTAGATTCATTATTTACTCCTCTTTCTTCCTTGGAGTGTACATGTGTCATCACTTCTTCACTTTCTCCTCTTCTTCCTCTTTGTTCTTCCCTTCATTTGTTGAATCATTCTCATTGTTTAATTATTGTCAAATAATTACAAAGTAGGTTGTTGACATCGAAATCCTTCAACTCTCAAGATCCCCTCATCCATTTCCTAAGAACAAAGTCATCGCTTTACATATCTATAGTATAATGATTAGATTCAGAAAATTTATCCCCATATAATGCTATGACACATTATCAACTCTATTTATATGAGTGCAATTAGGTTTTCCTCAGAATTCTTTTTTTTCAAAATGAAGATGCAATCTAGCATCACTTATTTCATTTAGCTACTATGTCTTTTTTGTCATTTTCTGGAATAACTTCTCAGACTTAAGTTTTGATTTTTCATCATATGATAGTTATAGTTTCAAATTGGGATAATGTATATATGTGGCATGTATTATATCTTGTTACCCCAGTCAAAAGAAAGCTCAATCCATGATTAGACTTGATTTTACTGATGTGTTGAAGGAGATGTTGGAAAAATTGCTTCACATTTTTAAGTCTTTATATCTACACAATTATTTTCATACTATTTCTCTTTTTTAAGATTTTATTTAATTTTCTTCTTATTCATTTAATTAGTTTATTTGTGTATTTATTTATTTATTTAAATTTTGACTAGAGAGAGAGACAGAGAGAGCAAGAGGGAACAGGAGAAAGCAAGCCGCCAGGTCTGAGACTCGAACCAGAATCGACCATGTGGGAGTCCAGTGCCCTTATCCACCAAGCCTCCTGCCGACTCTGGTTTCATACTATTTCATATCTAAATTTTATTTTAGCTTTAGTAGCCTGTAACTCTTAAAAAAATTTTAATCTGGGTTTGTGTGGCCTAAAAAATTCCAGAAAGAGTAGAAAGTCTCCCTTCTGTTTTAATAACAGCCAAGTTGATTAGTTGCAATTGGCCAAAACCAGACCAAAAAAAAAAAAAAAAAAAAAGAAATCCTAACCCCATTAACTTATTTTGGATCTCATTAAACTTTTAAATTCCCTGACTTTCTCTTTCCGTGCTCTGTTTCAAGCTTATTTTCAGCAGTGTTTTTTTTTTTTTTTTGCCTTTTTTTTGGCAAGCATATTTGGAAAATGCACAGATTGAGTACCAGTGTGGGAGGAATTATACAGCTTAAAACATCCCATGAAATGATCATGGGTATTTCAATTTACTTCAGGATTAATTATAGTCCTATAATTCTCACATCAAGGCAGTCTGTGGGTTAGAGGCTGGGCTGAGAGAATTGTCAGCCTCGTAATGACATTCAAGGGGAGTGACAGACTGAAACAAAATCTCTACCAGTTTGAACTTAGACGTTAAAAAGGTCATATATGCATTAAGGAAAAGAGACACTGAGGGTAGACAAAAAGATAACTGCAGAAACCATTTAGGCACGATATTTTAACATCATTACAGATACTTAACAAGAATCCAGAGAGCAGAATGAAAAATCACTCTGGGGACAGTATAAGGAATGTAAAATAGTTAAGCATATATTAAAGATATGAAGTTTTCATCACAAAAACATCAATATTTTGGGATGTTTCTTTTGACATTGTTCAAGCAATAAATTACATATATACAAAACAATTTGTTACTTTCATGCCTGCCACCTTAAAATTGTAAATTTTAAATAGAAAAGTATTAAGGACAGTTTAGGATTGCACTGTGATTCCTAGAACTAAAATATTCACAAAAGAAAGATGCATGATAAATGGTCACTCTATCTGTATCTATCATCTGTGTTTGATATGTATATGCATATATGTGCATAAATACTTCTCTATAAATATATGAGTGTAATAGATCATTTTTATTGAGTACTTCCTTGGAAAGAGGTGCTAAGCACTTCACATGAATTACAACTTTATATAAATTATGCCATTTAGTCTTTTACATATCCCTGCATCCATTGTCCCATTTTGCAGTCAGGGAAACCAAGTCAAAATATGAGTTAAGGGACCAGCAGTTAGTGTAATGGCTATGTCGCTGGACTCCCACGTAGTTGACCGCGGTTCGTGTCTCAGACCCGGCGACTTAAACTCACGCCGGGCGTGTGTGCGTGTGTGCCCAAGATCCCAAGAGGAGAATGGAGGAGAAGGGATTGCGGCATGGCCATCCCCCCTGGGGGGTGATTTCTCGTTTTCTGTCTCTCTGTCTCTCTCTGTCTGTCTGGCGAGTGCACGTGCCCTATAGCGAAAACCTCTCCAAAAAAATAAATAAATAAATATGAGTTAAGTAAGTTATTCAGAGCCAGATCGAATGTTAGAACTCATAGGGAAACAGATCACGTGTGGTTAAAAGCCATGTCTTTTGTTTTTAAAATTTATTTGATCTAAAGACTTAATAGTGACTCACATATGCACAGTGATTTCTGTTTGTGAAAAAAAAGGGAATTAAATTATGAATTGATTTCGGTGAAAAAATTTTTTGAAATCCATGCAGTTTTTTTCCCTAAGATACATTTCTATGTGTATGGATAACTTACACAAAAGCTATACATATTTTATATTCACAAAAATTATTGCATACATATGTATTTACTATTTATTTTCTTAATTGCGTGAGGAACTTAGACTGGGTACGTGGGTGGTCCTAAGGTAAATTTGATGGGACTGTGGCTCTGAACTCTAGTGAAAACATTGTTTTCTTGGTCACTATGACCTTCAAATGCTATAAGGTTCAAGACTGTGGGAATGGGAAGGGAAATACTTAAAATAATAATGAGAGGGGCTGATCTTAACTCTGTCACATGTTTTGCAAGTCTTGCTATGGTATCCAGAGCAAAACACATTGGTTGTAAATTTGAGGTTCAAATAGAACTTTTTGGGGGCAATGACCCAAACTCAAAAGATGCTGTTTCCTGACTGATATTGTAACTGAGCTTTCAGCAGGCCATTCATTTATCAAGCCAGTTGCTTTAGGATCACAAGGTGCCTGGTAATACCAATACATTTCTTAGGTGTTAGTTCCATACCTCACTTTCTTTGCTGTAAAATGAGTTATTGGCTGTTTGTGATTAACAAGACTTTTTGACTGTCCATGAATGATGACTCTGGCAGACATATTGCACAAAATGGAGGAAAAATTTGTATTGATATATGTAAAACAAAGGACTTCTCTTTACATAAATAGAGGAGTCCAATGTGTGACCAACTTGCCAATAGATGGACAGCAAGTTCTCTATGGGGTAGTGCTATAAAGATGATCTCATATAAAATACTGGACATTTGGTAGGGGCAACAGCCCACAAATTTGGTGAATATAATTCTATGCCATGGACCCTATACCAAGCCTTTAATACTGTAGCCTTGGTTATGTTATTAATGACCAGTAAATTATACTGGGTATTTGTGACTGACAGAATTGGGTGTATTACTCTTTCCACATGGTTATTGAGAGCTCCTCTGTAGGGAATACCTTCTGTGGAGCATTTACATGAAATACAGATTTCATTTTACCTTGTTTCTGCTTCAAAAATGTCAACCAACCTATCTTTTCCAAAAATGTCCTCGTCACCAGTCTTTCAATTTTGTTCTAAGACCACCAAGAAGTGGTCACCTTATTTAACTTGTTTTGTGTGGGACAGTGTCGATCTTTATTTCAAGTCACCTATTTCCCTACACATAGTCAGATACACAACCTAAAGTTCCACTTATGAGGCTTTTCCTTCACTACCATTTTGGGGCCATGTCTAATTAGAGCTGTAGCTATCATTCACTTTCTGCTGGTGCCAGCATATCACGTAGAACACCGACTACAACAGAAATTTTTCTTCTTTTGTTAACTGATCATGGAGATCTCCCTATGATGCCCAAAATTACAATGGGCCAAAACTGGCAATGAAATTTCTAGCCCCATTAACTGTTTTGGTTTTCATTATTCTTTGGGTTTAATGGGTGTTATGAGTTGAGAGGGCACAAGGAGGTAAAGGAGAAAGGACAGTGAAAGTGCTGAGATACCAGATTATCAAATTTACTTGTATCTTCCATGTCTGCTCTCAGACAGTCTCATGCGTATAATTTCCATTAAACTTGGAATTCTGCTGTGCACATACAATCTTATTCAAGATGACACTCTACATGTTGTTGGTTCTAGGCACATAGTAACTTCGGGTACCATGGCCAGGTGTTCAATGTTTATTAGGATACGCAGAAACAAGCCAGAAAAGTACTTGTTAGTAGCAGAGTACATGACCTTATTCCAAAATTCTAGGGATAAAACAGCTTCTCAGAGACTCTATGCAGCATCCCATCTTCCATGGACATCTCAAATACTACGACAATCACAAATTATATTGGCAATGTGAAAAGTACACTACACTGGATCTTAGAATCTCTTAGAATCTAAAATCCCATTTAAACTCATGGCATTTTTCTCCTTTGCAGCATACTCTAACTCTGGCACATGACAACTGGTCCCACTAGGAAAGCTTGGAGGGAGATTCATAATAGAAATATGCAACCATATTGCAAGATCTTAAAGAACTAGAAGCATCTCAAGGTGCTAAATCTGAGAACTAGATAGAAGACCGAAAAGTCCCTCAATTATGACTTGAGTAAGCTTTCTGCCCGTTAGACTTAAAGTGGTTCTGCCTATATCTATCTTTCTTTCTTTTCTTCTTTCTTTCTTTCTTTCTTTCTTTCTTTCTTTCTTTCTTTCTTTCTTTCTTTCTTTCTTTCTTTCTTTCTTTCTTTCTTCTTTGTTTCGAGAGAAAGATTTTTGCTATAACGTATATGCAGTTGCCAGAGGGATTGAGAAAGGTAGAAAGCAAGAAATCACTCCCCAGGGGTGATGGCCACACTGTAATTCCTTCTTCTCCTTTCTCCTTTTGGGATTTTGGCCACACACATACCCACACTCAGTGTGAGTTTTAAGCCTCTGGGTTGGACTTGAACCAGGGAGAGTCCAGCAATGCACCCATTTTATCATCTGCTGGTCCCTTGTGCCTATATTTTTCCAACTGTATTCCCAATTGTTTAATTTCTGGAAAACCAGGGATCAACCTGCCATCTTCACAGACCCTTAGCCTTATTATGGATAGTGCATCCACCATCCACCATACTCTTCTGATGGAAGAGTATCCCTACTTGGCCTTTTCAATGCCAAGATTGGGTTTATTTTCAGACTAAATTGGGGTGAAAGAATTATTAAGAAGGGAGAATTATTAATGATGAGGTGGGATGTCAAATTAGAGGGAGCTTTGTTGACACTTGCAAGAATATTGATATTTACCATGTGTGGGATAAACACTCATTGTGGGTTTTTGAGCAGAGGATGGATATGATTTGATTTTGTTTATAAGAGGTTACATCAGCTATAGATCACATATCATAAATTTACCCCTTTTTACACATGTAATTCAGTGATTATTTAGGTATATTTCCAAAAAATGAACATTTCATGAATATGTGTGTCATCCTCACACAGGCTCATGCTAGTCTCTGTAGGTAATTATCTCAGTATATGTGCTTCTAAAGGAAACACCTGACGCTCATGTTTGTAGAGCCATTCTTCCTGCTGGATTGAAAGTAGACTGAAGAAGACAAATGGCAGGGGGGGGGGGCTTGTGGATTGTTCATGAGATAATCCAGTGAGAGATGATTACTATTCCAACCAGAAAGACATCAGGGAAAAGGTGAGAATTTGTGGGATTCTGAATTACAGTTCAAAGGTAGGCCCTACAGGATTTCTTAATGGGCTGGGTGTGATGCTGTCATTCATTCTGCTCAAAATTAGAACATCTTACGTGAGTAATGGGAACTAGATGGGCCATGAATTTCAGCCATGAACATAAAAGAAAGCAAGATTTTTTTCTCTAGTGCCTGAAATAAATGAATGCAACTATCAGTCTAAAAACACTGAACACACAAACTTGGAGTCAATAAGTGGAGAAGCTGAATTTCACTGGGAGTACCAACTTGAAGACTGAGCAGAGGATATGTTAACAGCAAACTATTAGGGACAAGGGTAAAAAAATTGTGAACATCTATCAATCTGGTACATTGGGACGGCCAAATAAACTTAAGGCTAATCGTTTTAGGTGGAACTAAATTGCCGCTCTATTTTTTGTATGTTTTTCTCTCTTTCTGTTTTTGTCTTAATCTCTCTTTTTTCTATATTTCTCTCTTTCTCTAAATATATATAAAATACTATATAATATATATATATATACATATATATATATCCCTCTTTATCTCTTGCTCACCTTTTTCTCCCTCTGTCTCTTTCTCTCTCTCTTAATTGTTAAAGCACATCTTTGAAAGCTTGTTTTGGATGAACAAAAGAAAGAGAAACATTTTCACACCATGTTAGGGATTATAGGAAAATCAGAGTACCTGGATTCTCAGTCTAGTCATAGTAGCGCTAGCTTGTCCTTAGTGCCCTGTACGTTTAGGAGTTATTGAAATTACAATAAGGTTAAGAAAAAAAAAATAGGAAGGAATATTTTAGGACAAGCAGAGTGGACAAATCTTTCCCTGTCTTCAGTTTTAGAGCTTTTGATCACCAGAGACCTTATTTTTATCACAATTAAAATGACTTGAAAAGTACCTCATCAAACAAGCATGCAAAAGTGAAAGCAGTAAGAAGCCAACTGGGTGCAGTTAATTTTTAATTATACTCTCTCTCTCTCTCTCTCTGCTGTGGCTTTATTTATTGCCAAGCAGCTGTAAGGGTAGAATTCACCAGGGGTAAATCACTAGTTCTCTGTGCACAGGAATATCTTTATAGTACATTGTTCAAAAATAGATTACAAGTGAGATTGACACAATTCAGAACAGCTTGTTTTTTCCTCCTTAAATGTCATGGTAATACAATCTTGTCGCAACAAAGCCAAGGTTGTACAGAAGTGCACAAAAGCTGTAGTTCTTAAATACCTTTTGCGCCCACTTGAGGAAATGTTGTGTTCAAATCAAGAAGAAAAACATTAGTGTTCAAATTAAGAAGAAAGAAAACACCAATTAGAAAAACAATCTGCTAACCCATTTATATTCAGTTCAACAACCATTCTTTATCACATGGAGACTTAAAAAAAAGAAAAAGGGAAATTGTGATACTATGCAAGATTAGATTGATTTTAAATTCTCCATAAACTCCAGGCTTCACTGCGTTTTGCCAAACACAGTCATCCTGCCCTTGGATCTGTCCCTACCTTTGAAGGCTGATGAAATATTCCAGGCTGGCTGCATTCCATTTGAGAAGAAGCCTTATAAGGTGACAGAACTCAGATGTTGTCAAAGATGTTATTACACAATGCGTGGTGCTGATATAAGAATCTACTGAGTGAGAATTGAAACACAGAGTTATGAATTTCAAAACTTATTTAATTTTTTCTAAGATTTATTGATCATGAATAAAATTATACCTAAGGGGGAAAAACAAAACAAAACAAAGAGAAAGGTAGCTATCATCATTCCAAATCCTCTTTTTAAAAATATTTATTTATTTATTTATTTTAAAATAATTATTATCATCATAATCTTCTTTATATTACATTAGGTTACATATAATTTTACAGTGTATTACATTGCTTTTTCAAAAGGGAATGCCATGCATGTCAGTCAATACAGAGACTTTAATCTCTCCACTTCATCATTCAATATCTTTTCTATGTTTTCCCCAATCATTATTATTATTATTCTAATTATTCTTTAAACAGTCACTATTTCTCATTTTGCTTGTAAAAAGACTTTACCCATCATGAAATATTTCTCAGACCAATCCAGTTGAGAATACTATACATGTCATCATCAACAGGTAATAAGTCATATCTGTTTCCCACTAGCGTTCTGCCTCTCTATTCGTTCTCTTGCTATCTTTCTCTATCCTCTTCCCTTCACCCACCCTAATCCACACTGCCCTATTCTTGTTAAGTACTTTCACTGCTTTTATGATTCTAAATCCTCTTGAAGTACAGCTCTTCAGGGTAAATCTTCTGGGATTATATGCATTCTCAAATACAAATGAAAAATTTACAGTCAATTGCCAATAATATGGAAATAAATCAAAGTGCAAGTTCCTTGGAAGATGTGTTGAGGGATTGATAAAGTGTTGATATTTAAATACAACAGTGTTGGAGGCTCTTTATTGTATTTACATTGTGCCACATGTTATTTATCAAGTGTAAATCAATTTCAGTTTCTTTAAGAAAAACATAACAAAATATTGACAGACATTTCTAATATAAAAACTAATTTACTCTATCTCAGATTTTAGATAAGCCTATATGGAAATACTTGTATTGAAAATATATTCTTTTTTACCTTTGGAAATTTGTTTTTGTTTTTGTTTTTATTTTTGTTTGCCTCCCATTTTGAGGAAGCTTTGATGCTTGGAAGAATTTACTTGTATCGAAAATATATTCTTTTTTACCTTTGGAGATTTGTTTTTGTTTTTATTTTTGTTTGCCTCCCATTTTGAGGAAGCTTTGATGCTTGGAAGAATTGTCACTCATTTGAGTGTTTTCTCTCAAATAACATTTCAACTTGTTTAAAAAGGTCATTAACACGAGTACTAAGCATTCTAACTGGTGCGCTCCAATAAGCTACCCTCCCATAAAGGTGTTAAACTGTTAGTTTTAGCCAGTTTAATATGTACACTTCGGGTGTATTTATTGTTAGAGCATTGGAGTGTTTCTTTACAACAGATCCTGACACAAGTTGGTGCATATGTTTCTAATTTACTCACACTTAGCTCATCGAAGTCTGGCTTCGTAGATTCACTGTGATGTCCAGGAAGCTGTTGGGAGATGCTTTTCTTGGAAAAAGGAAATAATGTTCTTTTATTTTATAGTTCACCAAGTGACTTCTAAAGATTTGAATCCATTTCAAATGTATGAAATCACAGACTTCAAGTATGTTCTAAATTTGGCAAGGCATTCTTCCGTTTCTGATTGGAATGATGTCACAGTTTGAAGCTAGAGGCAGAAAAGTGACAAACTCTCTGGACAGAGGAAGCAGAAATTGAATTTCCAGTATTTCTTTCTCTTGAAATTCCCTCGGATCAAGGCCAAAATGTCTGTGTATAGGCATCGTCAACCCATGATGTCCTGTTTCCCTGTAACTCTAGAACAAAGTTACAGCTCATTCCATAACGTTGTTTTTGTATTTTTCTAACTCATTTTAATACTTGTAAAGGATTTTATTGCTCCAGCCCTGACTCTCAGTAAATACTATGTTTACATTTTGGAAGTTTCCTTTTGGAAAGTAGAGCATGTGTTCCTTTCAGGATTGTTGAAGGGAAGACAGAGCCTGGGGTTGAGTTTCAATGCTTTCAAAGTCACAGATTTGGGATCTTTCTGCTTTGTCAGCTATAGAGTTGTGTACAGAATATTTTATCTCTGTGCATCAATTTCTTAAATGTAAAAAGAAATATAATAAAATATTATTCAATAATATTCACCCACAATTTGGGCAAAGAAAAATAAAGGAGACCATGCCTGAGAGTAACGGTGGTTGGTATTCGCAGTGCCTCAACACCTGCTAATTTCCTTCTGTATTTGTACATCTAACAAGAAATCTTTCCACCGTTACTGACAACTAATCCGTATAATGAGTTTTGCTAGATAACAAAAACCTATTTTTAATCACATTTCAAGGAGTGGGATTCCTATGGCAACTGAGATTTATTATCTTATTGTAGAATTCAAAGTGTCCAATGAATGGTGAAACTACGCTTTAAACTAGAATTTAAGCATATTTAATTAAAATTTTAATCAGACACGATAGACTTTTGACCTCTTTACAAAAAAGACAAAAATTGGAGTGCTTCTAGCCACACTCTTGTGCTCTCATGCGCTGCTTTTCTCTCTCTCTTTTTTATTATTTTTTTTGTCACTGCTGTGTCTCCCTGAGCATTTTAGCAACATTGATAAAACTCCCTCAGATGCTAGATGATAACCCACCAGAGCCACAGTTGAGAAGAAAGCTTATCATATGGAGGCTTATTCCATCACCAATCATGTTTTGAAAAAAAATGTGATATTAAAATTACATATGTGGTATGCATATTGTAAATTTTTCAGTGTTTTCTCCATTTTAAATATATTTATGTACATATTATAAATTGTTAAAATGTCCTATTTTCCTGATGTCTCAACATTTCCACAAACAGACTGTGTACCAGGTATATCACTGTGATACGACTGGCCCCTGTCCTCCCTGACTTGGCCCTGGAGACATTCAAATTCACTATAGAACATCTTCATGTCTGTTGTCTGCGTACTCCACCTGACCCCAGTAAGGTTACTGGCTCACCACCGGCACAAATTTGAGCACAGATCTTGGACACATTTCTCATATTGTCCTCCTGTACAGTGTGCTCTACCTCCCATTTCAGGACCTGTTTATATAATAAATCCTATTATTTCATGCATTTCTTTGTATGTAATCTCCTCATCTATGTTGGAGTAGCCTGTAAAGCCCCTGTAGGGAGACTTCTCCTATTTCTAGCACATTCTCACTGAACATAATTTGGACAGTTCATCCTTAATGCTTCAATTCTAAAAATGCTTCTAAATTTAAAAAATGCTTCTAAGTTACTGTCTTATACAATCCTATTAATATTTTAAACTATATTTTGTTCCATCAAGACACTGAAATTGGACAAGGTAAACGAGCCACAGAATGCGGGTAATATATCCTGTGTACAAGTTGTTCTCACTATTGTCGCATCTGCTTTCTGATTGAGGCCATTGCCAGTTGGTACTGCTCTGACCCTGCTTGGCACATCCTGCTGCAATGCACAGGTTCCTGCTGGGGCCCAGGGACTGGTCTCAGCCTTGTGCCTGTCCCAAGCATTTCCACCTCCTTGAATCCTTCTCTGCATGCCTGCCCTCTTATGATCACACTGCTCTTCACAGTCAGGGTGATCTCAGATGAGCGCCTTTGATTTCTTCCCTTCTGGCCTCTAACCTATGTATAACCTCTCCCATCTGTTTTTTCTCTGCCCTCTCAGAGGTAGAAATATCTCTATGTGGCATTTGGCAAAAGCGGTCTGGCATAGTGATAAGGAACATGGCCTTGACTAGAAAAACTTCAACTGACATCTCTAGCTCTTAGCTGTGTGCCTGTATATGAATTTCTGGAATTTTTTGAACCTCACTTTCTCTTTTGTTAAATGGTTAAAATGACCCACACCTTGCCAAGGATGCTCATGAGCATGCTGTTCTACAAACCGATTAACGTTATTTCTTATTTAAGCATCTCTGTTCTCCACGTGGTCTGTCTACGTTTACTATCTACTCATGAGCAGCTGTCATTAAAACATTCTTTTTTAACTTGCAGCTAATAACACATAGCTTTAAATATTTTTTTAGATGTGTATTTCTTTTCTGAACTTGAGAGTTAAAGAGATGGGAACCAGCAGTTAGCGTAATGGCTATGTCGCTGAACTCCCACATAGTCGACCGCGGTTCGTGTCCCGGGCCCGGTGGCTTAAAAACTCACGCCGGGCGCGTGTGCGTGTGTGCCCAAGATCCCGAGAGGAGAATGGAGGAGAAGGGATTGCGGCGTTATTTAAGCATCTCTGTTCTCCACGTGGTCTGTCTACGTTTACTATCTACTCATGAGCAGCTGTCATTAAAACATTCTTTTTTAACTTGCAGCTAATAACACATAGCTTTAAATATTTTTTTAGATGTGTATTTCTTTTCTGAACTTGAGAGGCAAAGAGGTGAACAAGTACCTTCAATGGGGTTTCCTGCCCTGATTCCCTCCACCCAGACTTCTCAGCCAGCTGGATCATGGGCACACACTAGTGACCATTCAACTTTATAAGTGACTGTGAAAAATTAAGACAGCTGCGTGCACATGCCACCTGGAATAGACCTTGAAAATGTAGCATTCTGCACAGAATACTTCCCTCTTCCACTGAGTCAACAGACAAAACCCTAAGTGTCAGGTGGTATTTATGAGGCAGGGGATTATCCCTTACAGTACATAGCTAAGTTTCTTTACTTATCGAACTCAACAAGCACATTTACAATGTATCATAAAGTGATCATATACATAAAAATATAAAGAGGCGATCTGATATTAATTTCCTGTTCCCCTTATTTTGGAATTGATTATGGTACACTCAGGCAGTAGTTCAAAAAATGTCACTTTTTGGGTGCAATGTTGATTTACATTTGTGTCTTTTCCAGATTACATGCATAGATTTCCATATTTCCCTAAACCTCCCTGGTCTTTGCGGGAATCATATTTGTGTGGAGTGTAATTATTGTTTCTGATTTTTTTTTTTGCATTTCCAATTTGTGCTTAAGTTAAACTTGTACTTTGTCATTTTCAACCCATTCTCTCACAATAGTAATTTGGAATATGAGGCATTAATTACAATTTTTTTGCAAGTCAACTTATTTATTCACTCTCTTTTCTTCTAAGTTGTCTCTCTTTAGGTACTTTTTATTACAGCTTCTAGCTCACACTTTCTCCTTACCTGTCACAGTGATAAAAGGCTAGGAAAAGAACCAAAACAATGGCATATTCCAGTTTTGACTAGTACTGCTTTCTCAATTGTCACAACAAAAGAAAACAAGGATATCGCATAAATAGTGTAGAACGGGATTTCTTGCCCTCAGAATTATTAACAGTTCGGGTAGAAAATTTTTTTTTCCTTTTTGTTTTGTTTTTATTTTCTTGCTATAGGGCTTGTGTGCTTGTCAGCGAAAGACAAAGAGGAGAGAGAGAGGGGGAAATCAACCCCCAGGAGATGGCCATGATGCAATCCCTCCTCCACCAGTCTCATGATTTTGGGTATGCACACACACATGTCCAGCATGATTTTGAGGTCACCAGGTCTGGAACTCGAACCACAATGTCAACTGTGTGGGATCCAGTGCCTTAACCTCCATGCCACCATCTGGCCTAGATCAAAGAGGAGAGAGAGAGAGGGAAATCAACCCCCAGGAGATGGCCATGATGCAATCCCTCCTCCACCAGTCTCATGATTTTGGGTATGCACACACACATGTCCAGCATGATTTTGAGGTCACCAGGTCTGGAACTCGAACCACAATGTCAACTGTGTGGGATCCAGTGCCTTAACCTCCATGCCACCATCTGGCCTAGATCATTCTTTCTTGATGGAGGGGTTGCTCTCAACATGGTAGGGTGGTTTAATGAGATGTCTGTAACAATCCCTTCCCTCATGATAAATCTCAAAATGCCATTCCCTATAAGGGCAAAATTCCTTCATGAATTTTATTTTGTGTGTTACACACTGATCATATGAAGTCGTATATTTAAACATATTCTTATAATTTTTTGTTTCTTTGGGAAGCAAAGACAATGGAATTTGCTTTAGCCTTTAAGAATTCTTACTAGAATGATACCATTTTGTGGGTTTTTTTTTTATTCACTGATGAAAATTGATTTTTACTATACTACAGGATTGTCAACGAGTAAAGTGTACAATGAGTACAATTACTATCTTATGTGTTGTATGACTATTTTACACCCACCATTTTCACTTAGTACACCAGAAAAGATTTCTTAAATTTTTATGAAAACAATCCTAATTATCTAAAATAATCCTTCCAGCATATGGTCATGTTATCAGAAAATCTGTGAGTGGTTCGTCCAGCTGAGAAAGTAGAAACTCATAACTCACTGTCGAGCCACCGATGTGCTGGCAAAAGCTGAAATTAAAACTGTGTCTGAAGACAGATTGACATTCAAGGCCAAGTTTCTACCATCTCCTACAATTGATGATAGAATTTAATCGGACAGGCTCATCGGGACAAGTTGAAAAATTATTTCATATCCTGAACTCCAATGATTAATAAGTATTTTATTCCTCTCAATAAATCATGGATGTATTAAAGATATATGAACAGGCTTTTCTATGTCCAAAGTGCATCAATAAAGAATTTTATATATGTTAAGGAAAAAGTGACTCACAAGGTATAAATGTTAAACATGCTATTGAATTTCTAAAGGAAGGTACTAGAACTGTTTTTTCTGTCAAAGCCATTGGGCTTTCTTATGCCATAGTAACCACGTCTGGGGATCTATTCCAATGTGTGCTGCTTCTCTGACTTCTCAGTCACTGTTTAGAGAGAAGAAAAACGTTTGAAGAAGCAAAAAACATTGTAAGCCATGGATTTCATAGATCATGTTAGCCTACATGCAAAAATAGTATGCCTGGCATTTCTTGGATGTAGATAGACCAAGGGGGGGAAAAATGTGCAGTAGGTTTTTTTTAATTATTTTATTTAAATATTTTTAAATTTCTTTTTCTTTAATACATTCAGTGCTGACAGAGGTGTGGTGAAAGGGGAACTCTCTTACTGAAAACTATTTTTCATGAAATTAAAAAGATTCATATTTGAGAATTGCAGTAACCTATATAGTCCTAGCTGGGTGCTACTTCGTTGTATGTTCATTCTATTCACTGAGGTTTATGCCTAGGGTCAGACTTGTGTTCATGGATATGTACACATCAGCTGTGCTTGCTATTGGAAGTACTTAGATTAATTAAGTTCTTTAGCAAATAAATAAAATGGAGGAAAAAGGCATAGAAAGTAACTGTGGATACCAGAGACAGTGTGGAAGGAGGGTGGGACACGGCTGAGGGTGAGAGATAGGGAATCAAGAATGGCAAAAATACAAAATATACAGGAAACAGGAAATGGAAAATTGTTTGTTGATGATAGCATGTATGTCGATGTGCTTGACTAAGCCAATTTACAGTGTATTATGGATAGGAAATCTTTTTTCTTTCTCTCTTTTTTTTTGTGCTGTGATGATGTATAGATAGATAGTGAATGAATGTAAAAAATAAATTTAAATTTTAAAAAATCTTTAGTTATAATATGGAGCTCTGTGAGTCGAGTATTTCGGATAAAGGACTTTCTGATATTCCATGTCCAGGTTCAGATTTAAAGTAAATATTACATATTTATTTCCAAAAAAGAGATACATTCCACAACATCCTACACATGCACTGTGAAACTACGACAAAATTGACAGAGAGCTAAAGCTAAACTGTTTACATATGCCTTTTAGCTTAGTAAGTTAAGAACGTGGTATAAAAGATTTCTGTTAGTATGTTTCTTTTTTTAACTTCTTAAAATTTTTTTACTCAATTACTTAATTTACATTCATCCACTGAGC
>NW_006159510.1:96218-98533 GCF_000334495.1 Tupaia belangeri chinensis
GAAGTACTGTCAGTAATTTTCCATGGCCTGACTTATTGACAAGGGAGGGGTCCAAGGGGGAGAGCAAGAGCAGACCCAGCAGCTCCTGTGCAAGGGTCGCTTTCATCCACATCCTGTTTGTTTGCTCAATCCCTTTGAAGCTTGCAAAGCTAGCAAAACTCTGCAGTTACAGGGACCTGGGGTAGGGCACTCGCGGGTTGTGACAAGGTCAGGAGCTGCAGGAGCTCGGGGTTGTAGGGGGCTGCAAGGGCCCGAGGCTGGCAATGCCAGCATGACCAGCAGCATTCCTTGCCCATATTCTGCATCTCAACATTCTCCCCATGAGCAGGAACATTATGAGAAATCATTCTCATATGTAGTGGAAGCAAGGGCACAGAAGTGAGAAGGCACAAAATCAAAGAATGATCTCTCCAGTTGGGACTGCTTTGGGGGCCTAGTGTGTGTGTGGGGGGGTGGCCATCAGGCAGATGGAAAAGGCAATGCTGGGATCCAACCTGGAGGCATATAGTCAAAGGCCCCACATTTTTCCTGTGAGCCAATCTTGGGTGTTTCACTTACCCTCATCAATGAAGGTGACTTGAATGGGCTTACATCTAGTGAGGGTACCTCTGCAAGCATCCCAGCTGTTAGGTCCTCGCCAGGGTCCTCTAGTAGCAGTTATCAGAGGGTCTGCGTGTGGCGGAGTCCAAGAAATGTAGCTGGTGTACAGACAGTCCCAATCATAACAGAAAAAATGTGTGAGGTCCCCGCATTTGTAAGAATTGCTACCAGGGCAGACATAAAAGTAATAGTTGTAGGTGTTCATTTTAGTGCCTGGACCGGTGCATCCATATTGTAGCCAGGAGGGATCTTGGATGGACTTAGTCCATAAGTCACCCACGAGATCACAGAGATCGAATTCTAAGGTGGGAAACCATGTCCCCAGTGGGGCCATGCTGGTGGTGATGTTAGCAACATAGTTATCACCTACACGGGAAATTACCCAAGAAAGGAACAGGGGCTCATGGGCTCTGGGAACCTGGGAAGTGGCCCCCCTCCCCATAGGAATGAGAGAAACAGCAAGGGGAATACCAAACACCCTGGTGTTCCAGAGATGGGCCAGAGGGTGTCACTGTCCACAGGCAACGGGAGGAAAAGGAAGCTCATGATAGCCCCAAAGGCGAAGAGGCCGGTGGAGAACGTCGTCTGTGTAGGTGGAGTTTCAACGGGTTGTCTGGGTGTCGATGAGCTGTCCAAACAGCGTCAGCCTGTTGACCGTCCGGGAAAGTAGCGTGTTGGACATGAGAGTGGTGGATCCATGGACCAATGTCATCCACTGCCGTCCACCTTGAGGGCAGTCAAAAGGGTCACATAAGACCTCTTCCACCTTGGGTCAAGGTTATGGGACTGGTGTCTTTTGACCCAGACCCAGTCACTGGGAGCTATGCTGTGTTTAGGGTCTGTGGCCTCTCCGGCTCCGTGGAGTGCTTCTATCATGGGCCAAAGTGTCTCCTGAGCCTGCTGTAGAGCCTTAAGGCGGTCCCTGTAGTCACTAGGGCCACACAACAGCAGGGAAGGGAGGGTGCCAACCTGGATAGGGGGCGGTGCACCAAACAGAATTTCGATGTCACTCCAGGGATATAGGGAGAGTTTCCGACTGGAAACAGGGCAAAGGGCAAGAGGGTCACCCAGTCCATGCCAGTCTCAATGGCTAATTTAGATAGGGTCTCCTTCCATGTCTGCTTCATTCTTTCTACTTGGCCCGAGTTTTGAGGATTATATTTGCAATGCAGCTTCTAATTCGTCCCCATAGCGTGGACCAACCCTCGCAGGGTTTTACTAATGAAAGCCGGACCATTGTCAGAACCGAGTGTTTCAGGGACACCATAGCGGGGCATAATTTATTCTATCAGGGCATTGGCCACTACTTGGGAAGTTTCTTGTTTGGTGGGAGAGGCCTCGACCCACCCCAAGAAGGGATTGTTAGGCTGAGTTAGCATAATCACCGCCATGTTAGGGAATGCTGGGGAAGTTAGCTTAATCACTACCCTGTTGAGTCTTCAGGGACGGAGCCCACTTTGTTAGGGCCTCAAGGACGGGAACCAGGAGTCTGGGAACTCTCAGATAAGTGGAAAACGGGAGGGCCCAGCACCTCCGAGGCAAGGTCATCCAAATGCTTAGCTGAGAGCCCTTATCTAGACCTAAGCAGGTGGTGAGAGCTGGACCCTCGCATCTCATACCCCCCCTTTCCTTGTGTGTTACAGTCTAGAGAACATCCTGAACTATAAAAGATCCCTTTACCTTAGGCTCGGGGTCCTTGTGAAGGCCCGCTGCAA
>NW_006159510.1:105598-181369 GCF_000334495.1 Tupaia belangeri chinensis
TGAAACTTGGACCCCAGCTAGCTGGAAAAATAAAAGCCTCTTTTGCAGTTGCATTGTCGCTGTCTTTTCTGTGTCTCCATCAGTTAGACCGATCTCTGGACCCTTACAGGATCTATCAGGATTAGCAGGTATTTATGACAGTACTTCCCCGGCTTTACCTCAGTGAAGTCAATTTCCCAGTTTCGGCCTGGCATCTTCCCCCTGTCCCGGATACCTGGGTGAAGCTGTCCTCCTTTGGTAGGTTTCATAGCCTGGCACCCCTTACAGTGTTCTGTGACGTGGCAAATGTGTTTACCCTGGTGGGGAAAGCACAGCTGAGCTGCCTGTAGAAGCTGTAACAGTTTCTTGGAGCCCAGATGGGTGGCTGTGTGCAAGTCAGTTACAAAAGATAGACCCAATGCTTCCAGGAGAATGAGACATCTGTCGGTGTCTCAGCTCCACCCTGCTGAGTCCGGTGGCAGACCAGCAGTCTTTTGCAACCATACAAGGTCCAAAGTGGAATATGCCAGATGCGCAGGGAGTTCAGGAAGTTCTGGAGGTGGCAAGCTGATGGGCAGGGTAGGAACTGCAGCAATCGTGGCAGGCCGTCTGCCTTGTTGGCATGTCGGTTGCCAAGTGTCTCAGGGGTATTGGCAGCCTGATGACCTGGTATGTGAACGACTGCTATGGCCTTGGGTTTCAAGACTGTGGTTAGCAAGTGCTGGATTTCAGGTAAGTGGTGCACTTCCCTCCCATCAGCAGTAATGAAGACCCTTTCTCCGTATATTGCCCCATGAACATGTACAGTTACAAAAGCATACCTGCTGTTCATGTAGATGGTGGCACGGCGTCCTTGGGATCTTTCTAATGCCTCCGCTAGCTTTTGTGTAGAGGTGCCTGATGGCAAGGGAGAGCTCCAGATTATGTTCCCCTCTTGATCCACTACTGCAGCACCATCCTTTTGAACCCTGCTCTGCGCAAAACTGCTTCCATTGGTGTACCAGGTTAAGTCACTGTTTGGCAGGGCTGAGTCTTGGAGGTCCGGACATACCTGGTACACCTCAGCCAGGATCTTGTGGCAGTGATGTAGGGGGGCCTCTAGGTCTGGGTCCGGCAGCAGGGTGGCCGGGTTCAGACTGACAGGCTCTGAAAACTCAATTCTAGGGGAGTCTAGGAGAAGCCTTTGGTAATGGGTCAGGTGCGCATTGGACATCCAACATCCCAGCAGGTGCCTGAGGACCCCCTCAATAGTGAGAGGGGTTACGATTTTTAGGGATTGCCCAAAAGTCAGCTTATCTGCATTGTGCACCAAGGTTGCCGTAGCAGCAATTATGTGTAGGCATGGTGGCCAGCCTGCTCCCACTGGGTCTAACTTTTTAGAAAGGTAAGTGACTGGGTGTTTCCAGGGTCCTAATTTTTGCATGAGCATGCCTTTAGCTATCCTGTTCCTCTCAACCACATAGAGGGTGAAGGGCTTGAGTGGGTCTGTCAGCACTAGAGCGAAAGCCTCTAAAAGGGTCGTCTTGAGGCTCTTGAAGGCCAATTGCTCTTGGGGACCCCACTTCCAGGCTGATCCTTCTTTTGTGGCCTTGTATAGGGGCTTTGCCAGCTCAGCGAATCCAGGAATCCAGAGCCAGCTGTATCCTATGGTGTCCAAAAACTCCCTAATCCCTTTAGCAGTATGGGGAACAGGCAGCTGCATTACAGTTTTCTTCATGGTGTCTGTTAGCCATCTAGTCTCCTTGCTGAGCTTATATTCTAGGTAGGTGACAGTATCTTTGCAAATTTGTGCCTTCTTGGCACTGGCACGGTATCCTAGTGAGCCCAGTTCTAGCAATAGCTTTTCTGTAGCCTGTAAGCATAGTGCCTCAGTTGGAGCAGCCAGGAGGAGGTCATCAACATATTGTAACAAGGTCACAAAGGTATGACCTTTGTGGTAGGATTCCAAGTCCTGACTGAGGGCTTCATTAAACAAAGTTGGGGAATTTTTTAAGCCCTCTTGGTTGAAGTGGATCTGTGCTCACACCTTTGTTAAGAGATCATGGCCTAACAGGGGCACCGGACGTTCAGGTATCACCAAAAACAAGTGGGTCATTTGATGGTGGCCGAGATCCACTTTGCATTGGGTGGTCCAATGATATGATCTGGCTCTAGTGTCCCCCTGGACTACACTTTTTAGGTGCAAGTGGGTAAGACGGGGTGTTAAGGACCGAATATTGAGCTCCGGTATCCACCATAAACTTAAAGGGCTTCCCCTCCACAAACATGGTTACCCAGGACTTAGGGAGGGGTTCCAAGTCTTGACCCCCCCAATCTGATTCCATCCCCACCAGCAAAACTTTTGGGCTGTTCTTTTTACTGTTGCCATTAACAGCCTGCTTAGGGCAATCCTTTTTGTAATGGCCAAATTTCTTACAATAAGCGCATTGGTCTTTATGCAAGCAGGGGTGGTTGTAGTTCTTTGTCTCCTGAGAGTTGTGGGGCCTTCGTCCTCCCTGAATGCTGGTCAAAAGGATTTTCGCCATATGATCGGTTTGTTTTTTATGGAATTGTCTGTCTTCTTTCCTAAGTCTTTCCTCCCTTTCCTCTGGGATTTCTCGGGAGTTGAAGACCCTAGTGGTGATTTTTATCAGATTGCCTATGTCAGTTCCCCTAGACCTTCCTGTTTGTACAGCTTTTTACGAATGTCTGGGGCTGCTTGGTTAATGAAAGGCATAATAACAGCTGACTGGTTTACATCTTTGAGGGGGTCTAACGGGGTGAATTGCCTATAGGCAGCATAGAGGCATCCTACGAAGGCTGCTGGGCTTTCATTGTTTCCCTGAATTATTGCTTATACCTTAGTCAAATTTGTAGGGTACCTTGCAGCCCTTTAGAGACCTGCCATGAGAACCTGGTGGTAGACTCAGAGATGCTCCCTACCTTCTGCCATCCCAAAGTCCCAGGTTGGTCGGTTGAGTGGGAACCCCTCATCAGTCAGGTTCTGCAGTGTGCCATTCTCTCCAGGCACATTCTTCTGGGCCTCAGTGAAGATCTGTTCTCACTCTTCAGTGGTGAATAGAATCTTCAGGAGCTGTTGACAGCCATCCCAGGTGGGACTATTGGTGTATTGTATAGTATGGACTCAAAGAGATAAGTGAGACCCCAGGGGTCTTCGGAAACAGGTGGATTCTGTTTTTTCCAATTATATAGGTCACTACTAGAAAAAGGCCAGTGTGGGTAGGTATATTCTCCCTGTGGGTTGGGGCCACCCATGGCATGCATGGGGAGGATTGGCGCTTGCCCTGAGGTTGAGGGTTTCTCTGTGCCCTGTGGCCATCTCAGTTGGATCCCTCCCGTGGGCCCCTGTATTGGCAAGGAGGGAGCAGATGGCCCCATAGAAGAATGAGGCATCTGTTGAGGCTGTGGGTGAGGTTCAGCTCCAGCCTCCTCCTGTGGTACCTCTGCAGCAGCATAAGGCAGTGGGCTAATTTCCATCTCTAAGTCTGCTAATGAGCGATACAGGCCAGAACTTTCTGACAGGTTGGGCCCCCCAGGGGCTGTGCCCTTCGATTTAGTGGGGGTCTCTTTCAACAAGAGTTCAGCCCTTTGTTTGAGACTGGGAGGCCCTGTCATGGCCAATATTTGGGGGAGATTTGTTTCTTGCCTGCCAATTCTGCATCCTTTTAAAATTTAAAAAAAAAAATTAAACACTGGCTAGACTGGCACATGGTAAAGAAGATAAGTTATCTATAGCAGCCTGTGTTCTTTGGCACACGCTGCTTTGGCAACGTCGTCTCCATTCTGATTAACCTTAGCCAGAGCTATGGAAAGCACAGGCTGTCCTCTGACCTTTCTCTACCACCCTACACCAGACAGGGTAGGTGATATTTCAACAGAAAATGACTTAGCATGTCAAATGACTAAACTGCTTGACAATTACAGCTGCGACAAAAATGACAACACAAGGAACAACAGATACTGTTATCAGCCTGAATTGTTAAAATAGATAAAACTTTTTCAATTTAAAATTATTCTTCAAAAGATATAAAAAAGGATTTTTTTAATCTGACCATTGACTGGCTCGGTATTATGCATTTTATATTATTACAAATATAATTTTATAATTGTATAGAAACTATTCCTTCTATCTGTGATTTTATTTCTGTTCATCAATATTCCTCCTATTTTCCCACTCCTGCCTAGTTCTTCCCAGCTTCTAGCTGTCTTTCTTTCTTTCTTTCTTTCTTTCTTTCTTTCTTTCTTTCTTTCTTTCTTTCTTTCTTTCTTTCTTCTTTCTTTCTTTCTTCCTTTTTTTTTTTTTGAGTTTTTTTTGCTATAGGGCGTGTGCGCTCACCAGAAAGACAAAGAGAGACAGAGAGACAGAAAGTGAGAAATCACTCCCCCAGGGGGTTTGACCACGCTGCAATTCCCTTCTCCTCCATTTTCCTCTCAGGATCTTGGGCATACACTCATATGTGCCCGTCTCGTGTTTAAGCCACTGTATCCGGGACTCGAACCATGGTCAGCTACATGGGAGTCCAGCGACATAACCATTTCGCTAACTGCTGGTCCCAAGCTGTAATTCTTTATAGTCCTCTTGCTAGCAATGATTTTAAAACTTGAAACAAGGCATCAGAAAGATTGAGAGGCTGTTATAAGCCCACCAGAGCTTCTGATTCATGGACATGACGTGGGACCAAGATTTACATTCCTAACAAAGTTGAAGGTCTGAAGGGCACTCTTTGAAAAGTGAAATGGTTTACAAATTACCATAGGAGAAAAAAATGTACAACTCTGTATATGTACACATGTAGATTACCACAGGAGAAAAAATGTACAACTCTGTATATGTACACATGCCACTAATGAGAAAGTATAAATCTATTGATCATTTAAATGTTTTCAGAGATACAGAGGATGCCTCATTGTGTTCAGAGATAACACATTTAAATGTGTTCAGAGATAGAGAGAAACATCATTGGATACAAGAAAATGATGAAGTTCATACTTTAAAATATTAGAAAAGGAAGGAAAAAGCAAAATCTTAAACCTGTAATTTTATAGATAATCAAATGTTATATAAAATGAGGTCAGAATATTTACATTCTCAGACATATAAGACCTTTGATATATTGCTTTATAAAGACCAATTTTAAAAAGCCCATTTGGAAAAGTGTTAAATAAAAGGATAAACAAATGCATAAGAATGTAGCTAACAATTCAAACATTATGATAAATTAAATTTATTAAAAAATTTTTTTCCAGGGACCAGCAGTTGTTGTAATGGCTATGCCACTAGACTCTCATGTAATTGACCGTGGTTCAAGTCTCAGACCTGGTGGCTTAAGTTCATGCTGGGTGCGTGTGTGTGTGCCCCCAAGATCCCAAGAGGAGAACGGAGAAGGGATTGCTTTCTGTCTCTCTGTCTTTCTGTCTTTCAGGTGAGCACATACGCCCTATAGCAAAAACCTCTCAAAAAAATTTTTTTTGGGGGGACCAGCAGTTAGCGTATTGGTTATATTGCTAGACTCCCACATAATTGACCATGGTTGGAGTCCCGGACCTGGTGGCTTAAACTCACGCTGGGCGCATGTGCGTGCGTGCCCAAGATCCCGAGAGGAGAATAGAGGAAAAGGGATTGCAGCATGGCCATCCCCCCTGGGGGGTGATTTCTCGCTTTCTGTCTCTCTGCCTTCTCTGTGTGTCTGGCGAGTGCACACGCCCTGTAGCAAAAAACTCTCCAAAATAAATAAATAAATAAATAAATAAATAATTAAAAAAATTTTTTTCCTAAAGAAGTGGAGAATAAAAGTATTCATAACATCTGTGATTGCTAATTTCCTGTCAATCTGACAATCATACATTGCTTGTAGTTAATCATGTGAAGAAGATTTTTTTTTAATTTTTTTTTCTTTTTTGGAGAGGTTTTCACTATAGGGAGCGTGTGCTCGCCAGACAGAGAGAGAGAGAGACATAGAGACAGAAAGCGAGAAATCACCCCCCCAGGGGGGATGGTCATGCCGCAATCCCTTCTCCTCCATTCTCCTCTCGGGATCTTGGGCACGCACGCACACGCGCCCGGTGTGAGTTTTAAGCCACCGGGTCCGGGACACGAACCGCAGTCGACTACGTGGGAGTCCAGCGACATAGCCATTACGCTAACTGCTGGTTCCCAAGTAGATTTATTTTTTGAGGAAAAGTACACATGAACATTTTTTTCATCTTACGCAATCTCTAGGTATCTTGTTTATTCCTCCTGTGCAGTAGTAATCCCTTGTACCCACCATCACCATCTGTCTTTCTAAGAAGTTACCTGTATCTAAAGGCAATTACCTGTGTACTTGAGTGAGCACTATGTGAAAAGTTGCTATCAAGGTAGGTCTGTATATTCAAGTTCTAATGAGAGGTCAACCCATTTACAGTCAGATCATTAAGAGAGTGGGAGAAGGACCAGCAGATGGCGTCAATGGACCCCCTACGTAGTCGACAGTAGTTTGAGTCCCAGAACAGTTGGCTTAAAACTCATGTTGGGCGCATGTGCATGCATGTCCAAAATCCCAATAAGAGAATGGAGAAGGGATTGTGGTGTGCCATCCCCCCAGGGGTCATTTCTTGCTTTCTGTCTCTCCGGTGAGCGTATGCAACCTATAGCAAAAATCTCTTAAAAGAAAAAAGAATAGGAGAAAGAAAGAAGGGAGAAACAGATCTGAAAGCAATATCCTAGGGTAACATAAATTGTTATTTAGCTTGTATCTAAATGTCAATTGCTACATTATTTATAAAGACCAATTCTAAAAAACAAAAAAAAAAAAACAAAAAAAACCAAAAAAACAATCAAACAAAAAAAAAAAAAAAACGAAATAAAACCAGAAAAACCCATTTTGAAGAGTTTCAAATAAAAGGAGAAATAAATGCATACGAATGCAGCTGACATTACAAACATTAAGATATATTAAATGAAAGAAAATGTTTATCTTCTCCCAATCAGGTGGTGCTGGGGCATGCACCACAGCCACCATGTTGCTGGCTTCCCACATCATCAGTCTCCCTGATGGTGTCAGTTTTCTGCTGTTATTAACAGGAGAGTCAGCTGAGTCGATTATGGTGGGAAAACTGTCAAGGTTCCGAATACCCTATAAAGGACATTTATCAAGAGAATTTAGGGCCAGCAGGTGGCATGGAGGTTAAGACAGTGGATTCCACATGGCTGACTGCATAGTTCAAGTCCTGCACCTGATGTCTTGAAAATGATGTCAGGCGTGTATGTTTGTGTGCCCCAAATCCCAACAGACTGGAGGAGAAGGGATTGTGGTATATTGTGTAATCTCTCTCTTTCTCCCTGTCTCTTTCTGTCTCTGGCAAGCACACATGCCCTACAGAAAAAAAAAAAATTACAAATAAATAAGTAAATAAAAATTGGTAGTGGGTATTTGTGTATGCCAGAGAGGCAAACTAAAGGAGACATAGACATACAGAGAGAGAGAGAGAAAGCAAGAAAGTGCCTTTCATGGGGAATGTTCACAACACGATCCTTTTACCATTTCTAATTTTTTGGATTTGGGATATGCATGTACATGTGCCTTGCATTTTCTTCAAGCTGCTGAGTGTGGGATCGAATCATGCAGTTGGTCAATGAGATCTAGCTCATGTAACCAGCAGGCCATAGGCTGGCCTGGGCACATTTTGGCACATGGGGTTGGGTGAGATTAAGAATTAATATTTAAAAAATCATTATTCATTGGGTATTTAATGTTATTTGTTATTAACTAAATAATATACAACATTTCTAATAAATTATTTTTTAAATATTTATTTTAATTTTTGTGGAGAGGGCATACATGAGAAAATGCTATTCTGTACTTACTGAATTAACTTTATAAAATTATTGAATTTTTTTTTTTGAGAGGTTTTTGCTATAGTGCACGTGTGCTCACCAGACAGACAGAGAGAGACATAGAGACAGAAAGCGAGAAATCACCCCCCAGGGGGGATGGTCACGCCGCAATCCCTTCTCCTCCATTCTCTTCTTGGGATCTTGGGTGCCTGGCGTTGGTTTTAAGCCACTGGGTCCGGGACGTGAACTGCGATTGACTACGTGGGAGTTCAGCGACATAGCCATTACACTAACTGCTGGTTCCTGAATGGTTTTAAGCAATGTCGTTTAGAGCATTCTGAGCTACACATGCAGTTTTTTTTGTTTGTTTTTATTTTTTTTATTTTTTAAGAGTGCTGGGGTAAAATTTATGTTATTAACAGATTTTTTTTTTTGAAAATTGATGGTGACATTATGTAACTTATTCAAATTTGTCTTTCTGCCAAGACCAAGTTCCTTAAGCGCAACACCCCCAAATGTAGTATTGTGTTTATCTTTGTTTACTTATCCTTGAGCTTAGTATATGCTCAGTAAAACTTTGTGGGGACAAGATGACATCTTGTCATTGGCCATTGTCTCATTGTCAGGCAATCTGCCATAGAGAAAAATACATAAACTCATTTGAATCAAGACGCTCTAAGAATTTGCTAACTGATTCACCTCTGTCAACTAAGAATTATAAATACCATCAAGTTAAAAGCATTCAATATATACCTTCCAAGTACTTATCATAATTAGATTGGCACACCTACTTAATAATTGTGAACAGATGGAATTAGCTGATAGGAAAGAGCATGTGTTTTCTTCTTCTTCACCCACTCACATACTAACATAGAAAAATAGAATTCTCCGTCATTTTCCTTTTTCTAACAAGGACAGTGTCAAATGTATTAGTCAAACTTGGAGTCCTTCCAACCTTGAAGTTTACTTCTAAATTTAGAACTAATGAGCTCTTTGTATGTACCATACTGGAAAGCACACAAGCTCTCCGTTAGCATTGAGGCCCTTTATTCAACATAGCTCTCCTGCCAAAGAGAATATTAATGTTTCTTCTTTAGTGTGACTGGCTTACAAAACTCAGTCTTTTTTTAAGCGCTCAGGAAAAACATGAACATATTCATCAGGGAAGAGCAACACATTTGTAGAGGAAATTGATTTCAGAGAATCAGAACTCTCTATTTAATAGGCTTTTAAAAAAGACCTTCCAGGAAAATTGATGGTGACATTATGTAACTTATTCAAATTTGTCTTTCTGCCAAGACCAAGTTCCTTAAGCGCAACACCCCCAAATGTAGTATTGTGTTTATCTTTGTTTACTTATCCTTGAGCTTAGTATATGCTCAGTAAAACTTTGTGGGGACAAGATGACATCTTGTCATTGGCCATTGTCTCATTGTCAGGCAATCTGCCATAGAGAAAAATACATAAACTCATTTGAATCAAGACGCTCTAAGAATTTGCTAACTGATTCACCTCTGTCAACTAAGAATTATAAATACCATCAAGTTAAAAGCATTCAATATATACCTTCCAAGTACTTATCATAATTAGATTGGCACACCTACTTAATAATTGTGAACAGATGGAATTAGCTGATAGGAAAGAGCATGTGTTTTCTTCTTCTTCACCCACTCACATACTAACATAGAAAAATAGAATTCTCCGTCATTTTCCTTTTTCTAACAAGGACAGTGTCAAATGTATTAGTCAAACTTGGAGTCCTTCCAACCTTGAAGTTTACTTCTAAATTTAGAACTAATGAGCTCTTTGTATGTACCATACTGGAAAGCACACAAGCTCTCCGTTAGCATTGAGGCCCTTTATTCAACATAGCTCTCCTGCCAAAGAGAATATTAATGTTTCTTCTTTAGTGTGACTGGCTTACAAAACTCAGTCTTTTTTTAAGCGCTCAGGAAAAACATGAACATATTCATCAGGGAAGAGCAACACATTTGTAGAGGAAATTGATTTCAGAGAATCAGAACTCTCTATTTAATAGGCTTTTAAAAAAGACCTTCCAGCTCAGTGCCCCCTGACTGCTGGAATTCCTTCCAAAATAACTTTCCTAGGTGATCAGCCAGTCCTCCCAGTGCCAGGCACTCTGATCCACATTTGAGTAGCTCTGATTCAAAGCCCTCTTGGCACAAAACTAAAATCTTTTTTTTTTTCCTTTTTTTTTTTTTTTGCCATTCTCTCCCTAATTACTTCCAGATTTGCTCCGTGGGGCACACAGACTGACACTCTCTGTATGACACCTTTTTTAACGCCTGATGACAATTACCTTGCATTCTCCCTTTCCAGCTTCCCATCTTACCTGCATCCCATTTTTTCCCCTCTGGGCTAAAAACTTCGGGTTAGTAACCCTTCCATGATGCCCAGTTTTAAGTTGCTTTATCACCCGGGCCACACTTTTGTCATATCCTAAATAATACACTTTCTAACAAGGACAGTGTGACTTTTAAAAGAAGTTACTTGTGGCAGAAATGTGAAAAACAGATTGTTAGGCAAAGTATTCAGGGCCCAACTACTGGTTGGGGCAAAAGTGAGTGGTTATTAAAATGGTACAGTTGAGAGCAAATCCATATCTGTTTTACTGACAGGACAACAGAAGTTCATTTAGATGGGATGAGACCAGGCATGTGAAAGACACAAGAGCATCTTCAAGACCTACTTTGGAAAGTTAATGGAAGAGCCTATCATTAATCTAAAATTAGAATTTAAAAGGTAGAGGGACCAGCAGTTAATATAATGGCTATGTCACTGAACTCCCATGTAGTCGACCATAGTTTGAGTCTTGGACCCTGTGGCTTAAACTCACACAGTGCGCGTGTGTGTGCATGCCCAAGATCCCGAGAGGAGAATGGAGGAGAAGGGATTGCGGCATAACCATCCCCCCTGGGGGGTGATTTCTCGCTTTCTTTCTCTCTGTCTCTCTCTGTCTTTCTGGTGAGCGCACATGCCCTATAGCAAAAACAAAACAAAACAAAACAAAAAACAAACAAACCAAAAAACCAAAAACCAAAAACCCCTCTAAAAAAAGAAAAAGAAAAAGAATATAAAAGGTAGAGTCAATTTACCTGTAAGAGAAAATGCATACTATGTTGAATATGTTTTGTTAGAGATGCTTGTAACAACTCCTGGACAGAGAAATCTCTGGAGCAATTAAAATGGCATGTGCTGGTTCTATGTTAAAGCAACTATCTCATGACCTGTTCTTCCCTTCCAAGCCTAGCCCGGGAGACAGAGTGCCTAATGAATTTAGAGTGTTGAAATGTGATTGAAGCCTTCTTTCCAAAACTTTTTGCCTTTTTTCTCTGAATTATGATCACAGGCACCACCACCCAGCCACACTTCTATAGCATTATTCTGTGACTCTTTCTCTTTAATATTCCATTGGTTACCAAGTTTTATTAATTAGTATCACAAATGTCTAGCACACTTGAATTTTTTTCCCATTCGAATGCCATCACATTAGCTCTGTCATTTGTTACTAGTCTTCCATATTTTGTATTATTTTATAACTTCTATTTGTCTTCTTGACAATGAGTTTTTGTCTGATGGTGCTCTAGAGCCAGCTTGGGTTGCCCAATAAGAACCAAATGCTGAATGCTCAAGAATTCTGTTAGCAGTAAGAAAACTGATAGCTTGAAATTGACACAGTGGTAACTTTATTTCATGGAAATTAGAGAATACTGCCAAATTAGGACTTGGTATTATCTCTTTTTTTCTTTTCCCTCTTTATCAGAATACCACTGATCTTGCCTCTTCAGTCTAACCTTCCCATTAGCATCAGAAATATCTTCCTAATGAAACAAAGACAGTAGTTACACTATTTCATAGTGATGAAATAGAATTGTAAATGGTATTTTTATAAATAGAAGATTGTGGCTGAAATTCTAGTGAATACAAAAGTCTTACTTCTAAATAATTTTTTAGAAAGATTTTTGCTATAGGGCATGTGTGCTAACCAGAGAGACAGAGAGAAACAGAGAGAGAGAAAGTGAGAAGTCACCCCACCCCCGGGACGATGGCCTTGCTGCAATCTCTTCTCCTCAGTTCTCCTTTCGGGATCTTGGGCATGCATGCACACGCGCCCAGCATGAGCTTTAAGCCACTGGGTCCAGGACTTGAACCACAGTCGACTATGTGGTTGTCCAGTGACATAACTATTAGGCAATCTGCAGGTCCCACTGTCTGATTTCTGTGTAACTATAATCAGAGCATTAAGTATGCCTATACAGATACACACTTACCCAAGTGCTTCTCTATAGACACTTCAGAATAGTAGCCACCTTTGTCTTGGTGGCAGCATCTTCAGCTTCAGGGATGGTGAAAGTTCTTGCGCTAGGAAGTACAGTCAATAGCTCTTCTACACATCACCAGGAATCTCAAGGAAATATGTTGAGGCATCCTGTGTCTTGTTAATCAATTGGTATCTCAGAAGGCTGACATATAGAGAAGAGGATTCCTAACTTGAAGTAGAGTTATTCCATGTGTTCTCCAAAGACAGTTTGTTTTTCTGAAGTAAAACAAAACAAAACAAAACAAACCTTATTATATTCTGATACAAGAGATTAAAAGATCGCTGGGAATTTAACTGAAACATAGAAAGAGAATGTAATTTTTTTTAAATTTGCAAAGTTAATTCTGATGTTTCTGAGATAAAGACAAAGGGTTAGGTGATATTTTGTACCTTTGCCCAGTTTTCTTCTGATGACCGCATACCCTAGAAAATTAAATGTCCAGTAGTTCTCTATAGAGTGAGACAATTTCTTTGTAAACCACATTGTATAGTAAAGCAGAAAAAGTTATTCCAAGCAGAGGTAAAAATATATGAAGACATAAAAATATCCGATAGACCCAGAGACCAGAGAAGGGTGAACAATCAAGAAATTTGGTGCTTCAGGATGTAGGATGTGTGAGTCTAGAAACAGGATTTTATTTTTTAAGTTAGGATCTCACTGTCATGATCCTCCTGCCTTGGTCTTCCAATTTATTAGAACTACGGGTGCACACTATCTCAACCAGTTTTAACTGTTGGCCCATTGTTAACTCTACTTATAAATTCATCACTTACTAATAATCGATATTATAATTTGATCTGTTCTTCTTAAAATGTCTTTCTGTTAGCTATTCCAGGCCAACTAATATTTTAATTCTCTATTAAAAATAAAATGTTAAACTTGTTCTGACATCTTATAATTATATCATTACTATAACATTTTGGCCTATAATAATTTATACCTCTCATTGCTTGAAAAATCTTGTTGGCTTCCTCTTGTCCAGTTAAATATTTACTTTGAAATCTTTTAAAAATGAACATGGCTGCATGAGAATTTATACGATGAAGATGAGGTAACTGTATTATTTTAAACAATGAATTTTGAATACCATTGGCCTATAGGTCAAAGCAATAGTCCAAATCTTTTGTATAGAATTAATTATCTTTCATCATCCAACTCTAGCATAGTAACTACTCTTGTCCAGTTAAATATTTATTAAAGATCTTGGGGACACATGCAAAGGCACCCAGCATGAGTTTTAAGCTACCAGGTCCGTGACTTGAACCATGGTTGGCTACATGGAGTCCAGTGATATGACCATTATGTCATCTGCTGGTCCCTATCCCTGCATTTTAAGAAGAGGAAAACGATGCACTAACCAATCCATCAAGTCACCTGCCTGAGTTTAGATTCAGTACAAACCTGGAGACAGGAGCCTAGGAAGTTGACACACTGTCATTATCAATCTTCATGCATTTTTTTTACCATTTTTTTTTTCCTTTATGGCAGTCATCACATTCAAAATTCATCTCAACATGTATTTATATAGATGTTTGCATTGCATTTTTCTCTATCTGAAGATGTGTTTCAGTAGAATGTGAACTTTGACTCCTGAGTCTAAAACAGTCCCTTCTACATGAAAGATGCTTAATAGAAATCTTTTGAAAGGATGAATGGATAGGAAGATGGATGGATAACAGTGGACTGGTTGGTTGAACTGTTAGATGGGTAGTTAGAGGAATGGAAGGAGGAATGGATGAATGAAAGGATGATTCTTGTTATCTGGGTCTTTTAGTAGGATAAGAGAAACAGATACCTAGATAAATAAGCACTTGAGTTAGATATTTAGATGTGTCCTAAATGTTTCTGCTATTTTCCATCCAGAAATTAACCAATTTGAGACAAAACTTTGATCTCGGCACCTGGTCTACAGAACAACAGCATGAGAATAATTTGGGAACTTACTAGAATTACAGAGTCTTAGGCTAAACCCCAGGGCCACCAAGTGAGAATGTGCATTTTAAGAAAATTCCCAGTTAATCTCATATATGCTAAAGTGTAAGCATCATTGGGCCACAATACATGTGACTAATGCTTGCTATTGAGGGTGGGCATTCAAGAGCTCAGACTTACAATCACTTGGCTATATACATCTGTGAGTATTTTGGAATGAGGAAGCTTAAAATTCTTTCTGTTTCAAATTAAAAATGAGACTATCATTTTATTTTCTATGTCCTCAATGTAAAAATAATAAAAGCAGTCACATACCATGCAGTAATGTACAAAGAATCATGAAAAACATACAGGATTAACACTAAAATCATTTTTAACATTTTAGAAAGCCAATTTCAAATAAAGATATAATTTTTTTGGCATTTCTAACTGTATGGTTATCATTTTTAAAATTAAAATTACTTTCTAAAATTGGCTTTTCTACTAAAAATATGTTTTACTAAAGTAATTTACTATTTTTATTTTCAGAGATTTTTGCTAGAGGGTGCATGTGTTTGCCAGAGAGACAGAGAGAAAGAGAGACAGAAAGTGAGAAGTCACCTCTCAGGGGTAGGAGGATGGCCACATCGCAATCCTGTCTCTGTCATTCTCCTTTCAGGATTGTGGGCAACAGGCATTTACGCCAGGCATGAGTTCAAGCTACCGGGTCTAAGATGTGAATCGTAGTTGACCACATGATAGTCCAGCACCACTACTTTACCTGCTAGCCCCCTCAAAGTAATTTTCAAATGCAAATAAAGAAAAGAAAAAGAAAAAGAAAAAGAAAATTAAACTACATTATTTCATGCAATTTATACAATTGTTATTTTTATGTTGTTTAATTTTGTCAATAAATAGAAAATACAGAAATATTAAAATTAAAAACTCCAGTATTTCAAAATATTACTGCTTTTCTCTCATCATTATTGAGACAATGATAATTATGTTTTAAATATATTGAATTTGTGAATATAATTATATGATTGACTTGACATCTATAAAAACATACTATTTTTAAATACACTTCATTCTTTTTTTTTTTTTTTTAGAGTATATTTAGGTTTAAAGAAAAATTTCAAAGAAAGTAAAGTTCTCGAGGACAGCATATGGCATGGTAGTTGAGACACTGGAGTCCCACATGACTGACCATAGTTCAAGTCTTGCACCTGGCACCTTGCTTTCTCATTTTCCTTTTCTCTCTCTCATCAAATAATAATAATAATGATAATAATAATAAATTAAATAAATTCTTTAAAAAATAAAGTAGAATTCTCATTATCTCAATTTCCCTATAATTATATTTGAGAACATTTCAGTTTTTACCAGTTTTTGTTCATTTTAAATCAACCTACTTTAAATATTCTTTGTGCAGGTTTTTGTGTGCAACTAAGTTTCAACAAGACTGGAAAAATACCTAAGATCATGCTTGCTGAATTGTGTAAGTCTGAGTTCAGCTTTGTAAGAAACTGACAAACGTCTTCCAATGTGGCTGCACAATTCTGCATTCCCAGAAGTAATGAATGAAAGTTCCTGCTGCTCCATAGCCTCACCAGCATTGATACTGTCTTTTGTTCAATTTTTGGTGTCTTATAGGTCTGTAGTAGGATCTCAGTTTTGTTTGTTTGTTTTGCTTTTTTAGGTTTTTGCCATAGGCTGCATTCACTCACCAGGAAGAGACAAGAGAGGGACAGTGAGAGAAAAAGTGAGAAATCACCCCCTGCGGGGATGGCCACACTGCAGCCAATTCTTAGGCACACATGCATACATGCCCAGTGTAATTTTTCAAGCCGTAGTCAGGGACTCGAACAGTGGTCAGCCATGTGGGAATCCAACACCTTAGCCACTATGCCAACTTCTGGTCCCTTCACTGATCTTTTAATTTTCACGTCCATACAGACATGTGATGTTAACTGTGTCTTCATATGATAATTTGTCATCTGTTTTTACTTCTGGTCTCTTCACTGATGTTTTAATTTTCATGTCCATACAGACATGTGATGTTAACCATGTCTTCATATGATAATTTGTCATCTGTTTTTGGTGAGATGTTTGTTCATATTTGCTTAACATTTTTAATTGCTTTTTTCCTTATTGTTGAACTTAAATTGTTATTTGTATGTTTTGACTGCAAGTACTTTTTCAGATATGTTTCATAAATATATTTCTCCTAGTCTGTGTATTGCCTTTCTAATCACTTAGTAGTGTCTTTAACAGAATGAAAGTTTTTAATTTTAATGAAGTTTAACTTACATTTTTTCTCATGTTTCCCACTCGTTGTGTTATCTCTAAAAAGTTACCACCAAACCCAAAGTCATGTGGATTTTTCTTGCTACTTTTTATTATTAATTTTTACTTTACATTTATATCTACAGACTATTTTAATTTTTTTTCAGGTAAAAGGTGAAATGTCTGTGTCTGTTCCTTTTTTAGTATGGGCCTAGTTGTACTAGGCCCCAAATAAAATTTGAATTGTTCCAATTTAATTATTATTTCCAAAATTGTTTCTAAAGTATTGTCTTTTTCATCTCCAAATGTCTAGAAATGACAGCAGAACCTCAAGAAATATGAGAAAAGCAGGAAATACTTCCCCCACAAAAGAACACAATAATTTCTCTACATCAGTCATTGTTAAAACACCAGAAATCACAGCTATGTCAGAAAAATAATTCAGAATATTTATCATAACTACATTGAAAGAGGTACAAAAGAAAACAGATAAACAATCCTAGATAAGAAAGTCTTTCCATAACTTGAAGGAAGAATTCCATAAAGAGATAAATATCCTGAAAAGGAATCAAACAGAACCTCTGAGTTAAAGAATACAATGCAGGAAATCAAAACCTCCCTCAAAATTATTAACTGTAGATTAGATCATACAGAAGAAAGGATCTCTGATCCTAAAGACAAAATTTCCAATTTAGTTCAAGCAACTGAGAAGAATTAAAATAAATAAATAAATAACTACCAAAAATGAGGACATAAAGGAAATTCTAGACACCATTTAATGGCCAAAGAGTCACATAATGGGTATTCCAGAAAGTGAAAAGATAGATAAAGGTTTAGAAATTTTATTTCATGATATATTGGTTGAAAATTTTTCAAACTTAGAGAGGCATATGGAAATTTCAATCTAGGAAATACAAAGAACACCGAATAAATTTAAAATAAGAAGATCCTCTCTTAGGCACATCATAGCCAAACTGATAAAAAATAAATAAAGACAATATTCTTAAAATGACAAGAGAGAATGTCAATTTATTCACAAAAGTTAACCCACTAGATTAACAGCTTTTCTTTCCACTGAAATAATACAGGCAAGGGCAAATGGGTAGATACATTTAAAACTCTTAAAGAAAAACAAGAATACTATACCTGGCAAGATTATCTTTCAGATAACAAGAGAAAAATAAAATCATTTCCAGATAAAGAAAAGATAAAAGAATTCACCAAAAGTAGGCTAGCTCTTCAAGAAATAATTAAGGAGTGGGACCAGCACTTAGCGTAATAGCTATGTCACTGAACTCCCACGTAACCGACCACAGTTCGAGTCCCAGACCCAGTGGCTTAAACTCACATCAGGTGCGTGTGCATGTGTGCCCAAGATCCCAAGAGGAGAATGGAGGAGAAGGGATTGTGGCGTGGCCACTGGGGGGTGATTTCTTGATTTCTGTCTCTCTGTCTCTGTCTTTCTGGCAAGCGCACACACCCTATAGCAAAATCCTCTCCAAAATAATAATAATAATAATGATAATAATAATAATAATAATTAAAGGAACACTACAACTGGAAAACTAAAGGGACTTAAATAGAAACAAGGGAAACCAAAACAAATAGGAAAAAAGGAGTGACGCTCCTAAGTCCTCACATGTCAATAATAGCCTTGAATGTTAAGGGATTAAATTTTCCAGCTAAAAGACACAGCTTGTCTCAATGAATGAAAACACAAAAAGCCTCTATATGTTGCTTACAAGAAACAAAGCACATTGACGAAGATATACATAAACTGAAAATCAAGGGCTGGAAAAAGTGGTTTCATGCAAACAGAAATGCAAACAATGCAGAAGTTGATATATTGATATCAAACGAAATAGACTTTAGGATAAAATGGGTAAAACAAGATCAAGAAGGACTCTGCAAATTTCTAAAAGGATTAATTCTTCAAGAAGATATAACAATCATAAATATTTATGCACCTCGTGCCAGGGCACCCAAATATGTAAAAGACTACTGGATCTAAAGGGAGATCTAGACTGCAATGCACTAATTGTTGGGGATTTCAGCATCCCATTGTCACCACTGGACAAGTCATCTAGAAAAAAAAAAAAAAACACACAAATAAACACAAGAACTAATTGTACTTCTGGGGAACCAGCATTTAGCATAATGGCTATGTCACTGGACTCCCACGCCACGGATCGCGGTTTGTGTCCCGGACCCGGTGGCTTAAAACTCATGCCGAGTGCGTGTGCGTGCGTGCCCAAGATCACGAGAGGAGAATGGAGGAGAAGGGATTGCGGCGTGACCGGGCCCCCCCCCCTTAAGCAAAACCCCCTAAAAAAAAAAAAAAAAAAAAACCTAACTGTACTTCTGAATGTCTTTCAAACTACTTAAGAAATTAAGACTGAAATAAAAAAAAATAACTGAACCCAACAATAATGAATACACTACTCTCTTTAACCTTTGTGACATAGCAAAAGCAATCATAAGAGAGAAATTCATAACTATTTGTGAACTATTTGTGATTGCAGGAAAAAAATAAGAAGGTGGAAAATAAATGACTCAGCATTGCACTCTAAGGATCTGGAAAAGTAACAACATACCAAAAAAAGGGAAAAGAAAATAAAACAAAAGAAAGGAAATAATAAAAATTAGAAACTGAAATAAATTAAATAAAGAAAAAACTATACAAAAAAAATCAACAAAACAAAAAACTAGGTTTTTTTGAGAGAATAATCAAAACTGATAAACCATTAGCTATACTAATAAAGAAAAACAGAGAAAGGAACCAGATGGATAAAATCAGTAATAATATTGCAACTGATGTGTCAAAAATACAAAAAATTATGAGACTACTATGAGTGACTATATACCAACAAAGTAGAAATAGCTATAGGAATGAACAAATTTCTGGACATGCACCCTAATTACCTCTAAGTATATTCTGAATACGAAGTCATTCAATATTTTAAATTATAGATTGTATAATGTTTGCTTTGTATCTTCAGACTAATGATTCAAAATTTGTAAAGAAGCATGTTATGTATCAACAGTAATTGATTCTTTTATTAAATCTGATCTAATATCATCAATTATTAATAACTACTCTATACAAGTCTTTATAAGTAGCCTTTGACAAAATGGTAGAATAGGTCAGGTATTGTGTCACCTACTTTCTTTCCTAAGATTCTTTACCTCTGCACAAATACCTTGAATTCTTCAAAAGTTAATCAGCAAACCCGCAAACCTCTACTCACTCTGTAGAGGATTAATTCATCTCATCTTAAGCAGTTCTTGTTAGCAGTTTCTTATATTGTTACCTTATTTTGTCAATACTTATGGAGTAGAAGTTCATAACATTTCTTTTCTCTAATTTCTGTAATGTATGGTTATTTTATTCATAATAATAAAGTATTAATATAAAACCAAAACACTTTCTTTTTTTAATAGAGAGAGATTTTTGCTATAGATATTAATATAAAACCAAAACACCTTCTCTTTTTAATAGAGATTTTTGCTATAGGCTGTGTGTACTCACTGGAGAGACAGAGAGACAGAAAGTGAGAAATGATGACCCCCCCTAGGGGTATGGCCATACCACAATCCCTTCATCTTCATTATCCTCTTGGGATTTTGGTCATGCATGCACAAGTGCCTGGCATGAGTTTTAAGTTGCCAGGTCCGGGACTCAAACTGTAGTCAACTACCTGAGAGTTAGAGAAGTAACCATTACACCATCTGCTGGTCCCTGACAAATCACCCTTCTATTGAGTAATTATATATTTACCTTATCTAATTCTGAGAGCAACTGTATTAGGTGGATTATATTGTTTATCTCGTGTGGCTGGGGACCTTAACGTTTTAAGAGATTCTGTAATTTATACAAGGCCCTGTGGTTAATTAGTGCTAGTTCCATCTGACCCAGTCTGGTTCTTGGTTATAAGGTCTGAAATTGGGTTAAAGAAAGGGAGGGGTCTTCTAGAAATAGCATTTTATCCAAAAGGGCAATTTTAATGCTGAGAATTCTGAAGGCTTGGCATCTCAATGAAAGTGACTGTTGTGGAAAGGGGTCCATTCTGTCTTTATGAACTGAACACCTGAAATTTTTTCTCACAAGATGGAGAAGTGGTTGTGAAGTGGATTTGAATGGAAACGTGCTTTTATTTATAAAAATAAAACAGGAACAATTACTTTTATTCTTTCCTTAAAGTTTTTTAAACCATTACTCTACTGTTTTATGATTACTGTACAATCTTATAAAATTATGTGTAACGCAATACTTTAAAAATTATTATTTACTTAAACTTTAAAATGGCATTTAGTACTGTCATTTAAAAATGGCTTGTGTTTGAATATGAAAATATGCAAATAATTAATTCCTTTAGTGGACTTATTGTTGTTGCTAGTTAAAACTAAAATTAAACAATACAATTATATCTTTTTTGTTTTTTTTGGACAGATTTTAGCTATAGAGTATATTTACTTGCCAGAGAGACAGAGAGAAAAAGAGACAGAAAGCAAGAAATAACCCCCTAGGGGGGTTGGCCACGCTGCAATCTCCATTCTCCTCTAGGGATCCTGGGCACTCATGCACACGTGTCTGGCATGAGTTTAACCACCAGGACTGGGATTCAAACCGTGGTCAACTACATGAGAGTCCAGCGACATAGCCATTATTACGTCAACTGCTGGTCCCAACAATACAACTATATCAATTTGAACAGGAAGATTTATGCTCTAACTTATATAAATTCACAGGAAGTTTCTTAGGGAGATTCTGTTTTTCCCTGTGTATATATTACTTTAGTCAGCTTATACTTCAGACTATTGGAACGATGATTGATAATCTAAAAATTCGCTAACAAAGCTTCAATGCAATTGATACAGAAAAGACAGGGCTGTAGATTGGGCCATTGATTTTTAAACTTCATATTCCCTTTGTGTAACATGTTATTGACCAGTTACCATAGCTCTGTTGGAGATATGCTAATTAATAAACCTTTCTGGTTAGCTCCTTGGTATACCCTTGACCCAATTATCATTACTGGAAAATTTTTACAGTCCTTCATCATACTGTACAAGTAGTCTATAAGAGTTCGATAGCAACTGAGAAACAGGCAACATCATTATTTCCTGAAACAAGGGGAATGACCTCCATCTGGATAATATTCAGCTCTTCTCTTGAGGTTAATACAATTAACAAGGGACAGTCTGTGTGTCTATAAAGGTTAAAAGTAGCACAGGACTGAAGAAGCTAGAAAGTGGAATACTTTGTCTTGAAGAAAAGGAAACATGGGTTTGTATCCTGACTTTGATTCCCACGTGCTTAAATAAATGCCAACAAACAGTTCATTTCTCTAGGATACTCTTTTCTTTTGTCGGAAAGTAAGGGCATTAGATAATATGGTTCTAAAATTCCACAAAATGGTGAAAATCTTTAATTCTGTAATTTCTACCTGCCTTACCCTTTCCTTCTTTTTATTCAAATCTCTCACGGCACACACAGTAAACTTTGACCTAATCTTAGAACAGTTCAACATTTTTGCACCCCTGGGGACTTGGCTTGCAGCAGAGCAAGGATAATTATTACCATTGCTCCGTGTTTCAATTCTTTGTAAGAAACAGCAGAAACCAACTCTGATGACCTAAGCTATAGAAGAATTTGTTTGTACAAATGTCTATAGTCCTTCAGACTTTCAGAAGGGTTTAAGAACCACTGCTAAAATCTACAAAGTCTGAAACACAAATGTGTCACAGCAGAGTTTAGGGAGGAATTCTTACAAACCACGGATACCTCCAATGCAAAGCGGTCTGCTGTTTCACATGGCTCAGGGTGGAGGGTCACTTTAACTGCATGTTGGACCTACTTCAAAGTCATCTCTTCACTATATCTTGGATACACCCTCCCCCCCATAATTCATGTGTCAAATCATTGTAGTGGAATCAAAGGGTAAAAACTTGATCCAATTATGGTGTTTAAAGGTTGAGTCTGAGAAAAGATATTAGGATTAAGGTCATTACAACGTGGCTCCTGATGGGCTTAAAAGGAGAGGCAATGATGGACAGCTGCTCTCTCTGTTCTCATCCTAGTGAAATGACTGGGAATCTGCAGGACAGCTACGGCCCCTGGACCTTGAAACTCTCAACCATGAGATAAATAAACATTTATTTATTTATTTATTTTTTACAGATCACTCAGTCTCAGATAATTTCTGTTAGGAAAATGATAGCAGACTAAGGCACTCTTGTTTTAGGCACCATCCAAAATGGCAGCCTTCCAAGACGCTTGATAACTCTGTTAGAGCATAATTTCTAGTTCATACTATACTGATTCCAAAACCAGAGAACTTTGTCTACTAAGAGTACTGTGCTTCTTTCAGTATAATAGGATATGGGAAATGTAATACTTTCTTCTTTACTTTGAAGGAGATTTCTCATCATGCTTCAGAGCACTGTGTCCCTAAATCTTTACCAATCCCGAGGATCCTTAATCTTTGTAGCATTTACTTCTTACCATCTGGTGCACATGTATTTTTACAAGAACATTCCGAATCCTCACCACTTCCTTTTTCCTAGGTCAGATGAAAATAATGATATTGTTTTTGAGAAACTTGTGTGACTTTCTGCAGACTATTCAGATAACTCTGTTTTATTCAGGCTATCCCGTGACAGCAGGAGAGTTAGCAGAAAATTGTGGGGACAGAATGCACACCCCTGGACATTCTGAACACATGAGTAATGTTTCTGATTGTCCTTATGATAGAGACTGAAAAGAAAATATTTGCCAGATACCAAAGAGCTTATAAATCTTTAACAGAGTTTATTAATCTGTTTATGACACACATCAAGTACATTTCAACCAGTAATACCATTTAAACATTATGGAGCTCGCCAACAACTGTTGTGGCCTGTCTGCTTTATGCATAGGCCAAAAAGATGGCTTACAGGAGAAAATCAGTGAGGACTACTACCTCTGAATACCCAAGTCTTGAGGAGTGGTATGGATTTCTGTCGTTCCTATGAGAATGATGTACTGTTTCTGATTGACCATCCTGGTGGAGAAGGAGCAGTTTCAAGGACTTCCATTTAGCTTTATCTTCTATGGTTGCTCATATTCTACATATCGTGAAACTAATGTGAGAGCTCTTTTAACTTCTAATTATATTCATCCCAATTTCACACTCAAAGCTTAGGGAAATAACTCATGGTGGGTTTGGAGACCACTGGACACACTATGAAATGAATATGGCAGAACGTTATTCATAGCCTTCCACATACCACACTGTATTAGGAGAGTTGGGTTGGCATTTCTGGTTTTATGGTATTTTACATTTATTGCTATAACTCAGATACACTATTTAACAGCCTAGATAGATTTGTCTGTCTCCTTTCCATAGTGCACACTCACTGATGTAAATTGTTACAGGTGGTTTGGTGAGTAGTGGGAAGTGGGAGTGAACACTGTTGAATATAGTTGTTGGGGCATTACAAGGTCTTTCTCAAGGAGATCAAGCCTTCTTTCAGTTTATGGGATTGGAAGCTGAGGAATGAATCAGATCAACACATTACAACAGCACGTTACATAGTATCCAGTGTCCTGGGTAGACACTGAATCCTGACTCATGGAATAGTGTCCCACACATCAACAACTCCTTGGTATCGCTTTCTATCCAGTCTAATACAAAGCTCAATGTTTACTTTTAAAATTGAGCCACAGGCCATTATTCTTCTTTGAGTTAACTAATGCAAACCTTTGGCTCACCCACACTGGACTTTTTCCTATAAAGACCAAGGAAGACCCTAAGTGGTAACCCAGTTATTTTATCCTCATGCATACCTAATCCATTAGTCCATGTTACAGTCATGCCAATCCCATTCTTTTGCCAATGCTACCAACTGATGTCTGCCACCATTGCTGTCTATCTTGTCATTGCTAGTCTGCCATCATTACTGTCAGTCACTGGTGCTAGTGAGCTCAGTTCCATAGTACCATACTCTGCTCTTCTGCTGGCCTGCCAAGAACAGCCAGCAACAAGCTAGTATCCTGATGTCCTATGTTGCTTTAGAGACTGGACTGTCCTCTGTGGTGAGTCCTCTAGCCTTACTGATGAATTCTTTCTAACATGTCTATTGTACTTAGTTGTCTTCCTCTTTTTCAATACTCTCTCTGTAAGGCAATTCTAGCATTTCTGCCTCAATGTCTCCATGTATTGTTTTCGTTAAACTTCAAGGAGACAGAACAACAGCACATTACATAGTATCCAGGTGTCCCGGACAGGAGATGAATCCTGACTCATGGAATAGTGTCCCCCCCCCCCACCTATAAACTCTTTGTTATTGCCTTAGATCCAGTCTAATTCAAAGTTCGATCTTACTTTCAAAATACATTCCTGCCAATATATATGAGTTCTTCGTGAATAATTCTTTCTTCTGAGCGAGGCACAATATTTCCCAGCAGACAAATGCTGGGAAGTGATTCTAACCTTGACCTACACAGAGGTAGCTATTATCTCATGATGCATCCAGAGGATGCTTGTGTACATTCTAGAAGCAGTGAGCTTGCTGTATCCTAGAAAGGGGAAACAGGACTTTGTTGACAGCCTAGCAAGATGGCATTTCAGTTATCAGGAAACATCGTACAATTAGCTCCAACCCAACTCTAAAGATTCTACTTCTCCATTTCCTCCATTATGAGGGATGTCATACTAGTGTCAGGAAGATTTTAGCTTTTTTTTTTTTTTTCCAAAAAAATCAAACCTCTAGCTGCAAGAGATGAGAGTAATCTCTAATACTGCCTAGAAGTCTATGTCTCGCCTGTGCCTGAAGAGTTGGCTGTGGATTGGTTTGAGCTCATCACTGTTTTCATTCAGAGCATTGATAGTATGTAACAACCAACTTGCAGCCTATAATTATTTTCCAACGCTAGAAACACTACATAGTCATCCTCCTGGATATACCCTCCTGACCCATCCTTAGTGAAAGTCTTCAAAATGTTCAAGGTTGAGAGATGCTAGGCATTTTGCTATAACGTAGCTGGGAAGAGATTGAGTATCAACCTCTTATTTAGAGTCTCTGCCTCCCAGGAATTCTAAAATCAAAGAGCAATAGATTCCTTTACAACTGTCCAAATGAATTTACATTTTTTGATGTTTACTAGAAAGAAAAGTGACAGGCATATAGATATACAGAGTTAGTTTGATAAATAGAAATAAAACATAACACAAAAACCAATACATTGATATTAATTCAAGATTTATCACCTTTCATTTCTAAGATTAGCTTTTTAAAAATATTTTTCATCTTTAATTTTTATTTTATTTTGTTTATAATTTTTAAGAGGTTTTGCGTTAGGGAGTGTATGCTTGTTGGAAAGAGAGAGGCAGAGACAGTGAGAGGGTGGTGTATGCTTGTTGGAGAGAGAGAGGCAGAGACAGTGAGAGGGTATGTGAGAAATCACCCTACCTTGGGGAGTCGAGGGGATGGCCATGCCACAATCCCTTCTCTTCCATTCTCCTTCTGGGATCTTGGGTATGCATGCACATGAGCCTCGTGTGATTTTCAAACAATTGGGTCTAGGACTAGAACTGCAGGTGGCCAGGTGGGAGTCCAGCAACGTAACAGGTACACCATCTGCTGGTCCCTATTTTTTTATGTTATGAGGATGCAACCCCATATCGTTTCGTTTTGTTTTGTTCTATGTGTCTTTACATGTTTTGTTTTACTTCTCTTTAAATGAATTGCATTCAGAAAGTGACTCAACAACAGAATTCCCTGTAGCCTGTTCCCACTTCTCTAGCAGGGGGATATACACGAGAAGTTATATCAGGGTTAACAGGGAGATTTGAACCTGTCTGAAAAGACAGCTCATACTACCTTCTCAGTCACCAGGAGGCCACCACAATCATTCTGGTCATCGGTTGGAGTATAGGCATTCTTATCTGAACAGACTCCAGGCCCGTACGAAATCGCCATGATGGGCTCAGCTCTTCAACACTCTGAACACCCCAAGGGCTGTAACGAGGTGTTGATAGGTTTGGACCAGAGGTAGCCCCTGTCACCTTCCAGAAACATACAGTCAGTTTTGGTTTTCAAAGACTGACCATTGGCTATTTTCTCTTTGTGGTGCTTTGCTACTTTATTCATTCTTCTGCATGGTCCAAAGGAGCAATTCTTTGGATTACTCTTATTAAAATGTGGATTTGCAGGCACTTACACTCTAATGGGCTAAGATCTTCTATTTGAAGTAATTGAAATAATTATGAGAAAATGTGAAGATAGAATTTGTGAAGAGAAATAAGAACCTCTCTGAAGTCCTTCCGCTCCACACTGACAAGGAAGACTCTTATGCATATTTACCAGGAACAGCTAGCCCTGATACAGATTTTTTTTTTCAATTCTAAGAATATTCTACTTCTATAAACTTGAAGTAATGAGGTAGGGAAATGTAACATACTACTATTTTTCTGATAAGAGGCTCATTTTGGCAATATATTGTGTGCTGTTCAACCAGAATATTCAAGGGCACTCCCTCACTCATTCTCTCACTAAGCTTCATTCGATCTTTTAGGCAGTTCAAGGCCAATGGGCATACAGGCACATAGGACAGGACTGGTCCATATTGCGATTTCTAATTGGTGGGTTTCAATGTCATAATCTTCTTATAAGCATAATTTCAATAGCTGTATACTATTTTATATATCATACTTTGGCTTTATGATAGGTCTTATTCCTAGACAAGGAGAGCAACTCTTGTTATTCTTACTTTTGAAAATGTTCTAATTGGAAATTCTCTCCTAGACACTTCAGATTCTCGTCAAATTCAACATGAGAAGCAAAGTTACTGCGATTTTGATTAAAACTTGGTCCAGGAAGCACTGATGTCTTTAGAATGTTTCATGTTCTTTCTTTATTTTACATGTAACCAGTATACATCTCTACAGTATGCAATAGGGTTTTTCAAAGCAGGCATTCACTGAATGTGAACCAAGTCAAAGAGATTGTCATACATGTCATCCTCAAAAGGTATCTTTTCAATTCTTGTGTCTGTACCATGGTTTTGTTTTTGTTTTTGTTTTTCTCTCCCTTAGCCAAGTTCTCACTATCATAGGCCTCTGGCTATAGCCTCCCAGCTAGGATCACACACTGCTGGGCTTTTTCCTTTGTTATATATTTATGTATTTATTGGAGAGCGTTTTGTTAAAGGACATGTTTGCCAGAGAGACAGAAAGAAAGTGAGAAATCACATCCTGGGGGGAATGGCCACATCACAATCCCTTCTCCTTATTCTCCTCTTGAGACTTTGGGTACACATACACATGTACCCAGTGTGAGTTTCAAGCCACCAGGTCCAGGACTTGAACTGGAGTTGGTCATGTGGGAATCTAGTACCTTAACCACTATGCCCCCTCTGATAGCCACACTGATTATCTTTTAGTCAAGGGCTTATTATTTTGTCCAGGCTGCCATTGGCTTGAGATGCTCCTGCCTCAGTCTCCTGAGTGACTGGGATTCCTGGCATGTTCCACTGACTGAGCCTTTTGGTTAGACCCGGAGTCGAATCTGGGTCCCTGTATGCTCCCAGCCCTCAGGGCACAGCATTTTAGCAGCACACACCATGATTTATCTTAAAGGAATAAAGACAGACTCCTTTCAAACCAACCAACAAAAAAACAAAAATTTAATTTGAAGTCTTAAACATTATTTGAAACTGTGCATTTGCATTCCTCCCTGCTTTTTTATTTTCCATCTATTGACTACCTATTCATCCTTGAAGGGCTCAGATTCAATTATTAATACTATGTCCTTAAGCCATGCCCTTGGTATTGTGTACAGATGCATTCCACTCTTCTTCCAGGGCCTGAGTTTATATTGCTTACATACGTAGGGTAGCACTTCTCATACTCTGACTATGGTTCCGTGACCTCCCATAGTAAGTGTGCCCCTTCTGTAGGCATAAAAGGCATGCAGTTGTGGTTTTAACTTGCTTGTATAGATTTCTAATAAATTTGAGCAAAGTTTATCCATTTTTCTTCCTCTCTAAAGTGACTGTCCAAAATTCTTCACATTTTAATTTTTTTTTCTTTTGTACTTAAGGATTCTTTCTTCTAATTTTTTCACAAAGCATTATGTGCTCACCAGAGAGTGAGAAAAAGAGAGAAAGAGAAATCACCTCCATGGGCTTGCATGAGCTAATCCTTTCTCCTCCATTTCTCCTATTGAGACTTCTGGGCATGCATGTGTGTTTTACATGCTGCCAGGTCCAGCCAGGGCTCAAATCGCATGGTTGGTCATGTGGGATCCAGCTGCTTTAGCCACCACACCATAGGGTGACCTGGAGATTCTTTACAAATTTTAGATTTGAATAATGTGTCAATTGAAATACATAAACATCTAGATTAAGAGTGTGTTTTCACCTTAAATAATATACTTTGAGAGGACAAATTATGTTATCTTTAATTTCTGATAAAGTTTTCATTTGATTAAGAAACAAAGATATAGGGACCAGTAGTTGGCGTAAGGGTTATGTTACTGGACTCCCATGTAATTGACCACGGTTCGAGTCCAGGACCCCGTGGCTTAAACTTACGCTGAGCGCACACACGTGTGTGCGTGCCCAAGATCCTGAGAGGAGAATGGAAGAGAAGGGATTGCGGCGTGGCCATATCCCCTGCGGGTGGTGGGAGGGGGTGATTTCTTGCTTTCTGTCTTTCTGGTGAGCACACAAGCCCTATAGCAAAAACACCATAAAACAAACAAAGAAACAAAGATATACTCTTCCATTTTATTATTTTTTCCTCCTCTTTTCTCTTTTTAATTTTTAAGAGCCTGTGTGTTTGCCAGAGAGAGACAGAGCTGAACAGGGTGGGAGAGGGATAAAGAATCCCCTGTGGTCATGTCATAATCTCTTCTCTTTCCATTTCTTCTTCCTCTCCGGATTTGGGACATATGTCTAGCATGTTTTTTAAGCTGCCAAATATGGTAGTCGAACCATGCTGTTGACCCTCTGAGCTGCAAATCCCTTAACCACTAGTCTATGGGACGGGCCCGCCTATGTTTTACCCAGAAAGTTGTAAAATTGTGCATTTAAGACTTTATTTATAATTAATTATTTAAGCTAAGGACATAGTTTATTTCTTTTCCAACAATGAAAATAAATAATGGTCCCAACTTCATTTGTTGAAATTACTAACTTACCTACAAAAGATTAATCTGGCTTAGGTCAAACTGCCGTAATATATGAATTTGAATTTTTGATTGCTTAGTTTTTCTTCATGCTAGCAAATATTTCTTTGTCTTAATAAATACATATGTAATATGTCTTCACATCTGGCACAACAGGTTCTCTCATAAAGTTCTTGTAGAGAGGGTCTTTGGAAATCAGTTATCGAGTGTCATAGAAAACTCTGTAGATAGTTTGATTGAAATTGCACTGGAAAACTAATGCCTTTACAATAAATATCAAGGCCTTCTGTCCTTGACCAGGTATTTTATGTATTTATTTATGATAGTGAGTGCAAGTGGGCATACACATGTGGGAGAGAGACAGAAGTACCTTTGACAGGGTCTCATACTTGGCAATTTCCTTTCCCCAGCCCTCTCATTCCTTAGGATCCTGGGTGCTCCTGTGTGTGCATTCAGCATATTTATAGATCGACCCTGGGATCCAAACCCTGGTTAGCTGTATGGCTACTAGTCTTGCAATGCACTTGCGTTACTGCTCTGCCCCCGCATCTGGGCCTGGATTGTAGAGCTACTTCTTACATTTCAGTAACATTTTAGAATTCTCTTTAATAATATTTGGCTTTTTTTTTTCTTATTTCCAGGTGCCTTTGTATTTTTAATACTATTGAAATATATTGGCATGGTAGTTTTGTTAAGTCTAGACTGCAAATAGAGATATTAGAATGTTTATTTAAACTCTCTGTTGATTATAAATGTATCCTAGATTACTTTTCATTGTTCTTTTAGTCACTTGTATCCTGGGCAAGTGCAGGAATTTGTATCTTTAATTTGTTACATTTTTTATTCACTTTTCTGCTATGGTTTCATCAGCAAGAATCTCTAGTACAGTACAAGCTCTTCTACCTAGGACCTTTATTTTGGCTCCTCAGATTTGACACTTCAAGCTTTCAGCATTGATTATCATATTTGATATAAGTGTCTTCTAGATTCCTCCTGTGAATGCTTTTAGCTATGCTTTTAAATGACAAATGGATGTTGGATTTTATTAAAAGTAATTTTTTAAAATCATGCATACACTCACCAGCGAGAGAAAGAGACTGAGTGAAGGAGAGCCCTCATATGGGGTACAGTCATGCACAGTCTTGCTAGGGAGAGGCAGAGAGATGGAGAGAGTGGCGAGAGAAAGCACTCCCTGTGACATGGCACAACCCCTTTCCTCCATTTTGTTTTGCCCATCAGGATTTGGGGAACACATAACACATGCATCTGGTGTGCATTTTATTTTTAAACCACAGGAGCTAGGACTTTAACAAGGCCAACTGTGTGAGATCCAGCTCCCTTATCTGCTGCACTATGGGGCTGGCCCTAAAAGTTATTTCTTCATCTACTAAAATACTTTTGTGCCTTTACTCTATTGGTGTAATGATTCTCATGAATAGATTTTTCAATATTCAATTCTTATTAACTTTTAAAATATTGTCAGAATATATTATTATTATTATTATTTGTCAGCATGTACACTCTCCATATTGAGACAAAGAGACAGATGCAGAGAAAGGTACAGAGAAAGGGAGACAATACCCTCCAATGGGGTGCTGTCATCTTGCAATCCTGTCTCTTCCATTTCTCTATCTTGGAATTTGGGACATGCAATGCATTTGGCATATTTTTCAAGCCAGCGGAGCCAGAACTTGAACTATGATCAGCCATATAGGATCAAGCTTCCTTAACCACTAGGCTATGGGAATTTCTACCATGGTGACTATCTAATCCTAATTGCCTCTGAAGATCCCACTCTTGGTAGTTAGATTAAGCTTTTACCCTTCTTAATATTAGCACAATAGCAACCACATTTCAACACATGAAATTTTTAATTTTATTTATTAGATTCTTGAGAGGGGGAGAGAGAGGAAAGAGAAAGAAATAAAGTCAAGTTGCCCACATTGGCATTCACTCCCAATCTCAGCCTGCCCAGATCATAGGCACCCGTGTGCACACCCAGCATGCTTAAGGAAGTCACAGGATACACACCCAGGACCTTTACCCTGTAGGACCAGGTGCGTTATTTTTATACCATTTCCTGGCCCCGACACAAAAAATTTTAGCAGAGACCAACCAGCTGCTTGGTAAGCTATTCATATCAGATTCCTTTTATCCTTTTATCTCAGTTGGAATCAATACATAATGCAGGTTTTGCTCTGCCGTTTCTGCCTTCAGGAACTCAACCCACAATTCTGAGAAGGATAAAAGTCTTTGATGGACTGACACAGAATCATGAAAAATATTTTTAGACCTAGAAACACACTTTATACCAATGGAAGTAGTCCAGTGGATGTATTTCAGTGGGATAGAGCCGTCCAGTCACACACTTCACCATCCAGAGTCTGCTGGCCTGATAGAGGAATAGGAATTACTCGAACACTCAGTTACCTATCTGGGGAATTGGTATACCCATTTCACAGCTCTGGTTGCTGCATGATTAGAGATCTTAGTTCTCAGAACGGGAAGTCTATCTGGTAACACAGTAGGTTCCACTGAACTTTAAGCTATGGCTGCCTTCTGATCATTCTGGTCTCCTTTGGTCAAGAGAAGGGTAGGCAAGAATTATTAAACTTGTTCATCCAGTAACATCAGGGTCTTTTTGCACAGTGGAGGCAGGGGAAATATCTTTGGCATTCAGTTCCTGCCCTTAGGCACCTCATCATATGTCTGGCTCAGTTATGATGTTGGATGAGTACACACAATAGCCAAGGCCTGAGCAGGGTGTGCTGACCAGAGTTCTCCAGAATGAGAATCTGAATCACTCTACCACATTAACCACCTACAACTGAAGATGTGCCAGCCTAAGATGAGGAGAATCCATCCTGGGTAGTAGAAGAGAGATCTGATGAGGATCTGTTTGGATCTACAGATGAGCTTGCATATCCAGAACTACTTTTTTTTTCCCCTAGAAGTTTTCCTGGTTTAAGTTTCTTTAGGAAAAAGAGATATAACAGAATCATGGAGGAACCAGTTCCATCATTTATTACAGAAAACAGTGGCCACTAGAGTTAAGTATGGACTGTCACGTATAAATTGTACCGTTCAGGATGGAAACACCCTGCTAGCAGTGAGAAGTACTAGCATTGGGCAATTCTCAGCTGAGTCTCTCTCTGGGAATTTCTCCTGCTTGCTAATAGTGATACCTGTTTTTTACTGTAGTTCACATTGACTTGCCAATGAACACCTGAGTCTCAGTTTCTGACAGTTCTGAAGGATGATTTCAGTTCCAGTTGCTCTTGTGGAATAAACCAAGTATTCTGCTGTGCCTGCACCATTATTCAATTCTCCTTCTATCTAATGCTGATTTCTCTCATCCTCACCTGTATTGTTTCCCAAAGAACTCTCCCTTAAATTCCAGGTATGCAAATCTTGATTGCTCAGAGCACTTAGCCTCAAAACACGTTTGTCTACTACTTCTATTATAAATTAACTCAATAGTGGAAACTTACAAGGCTTTAACCTATGCACCTGGGGCCAGGAAATGTGCTTACCTTGGCTGCAGAGACAAACACAATGTCTGACTTAGATCAAACCACCAAAAGTTTTATTAAATGAATAAATGAGGGAATCTGCTAAGTTAGGCTCCATACCATTGGCTCTTGGAAACATTCATTGAATTTCTAGTTGCAAATGATCTTTGTTTCTACTTAATATTCATAGCATTTATTTGTACATAGGCACATGTGTGTACACACACAGAGTTCAGTGTCTTGTACTCTAAAATGTATAGCTTAGTGTTCTGCTAAAAGTTGGAACTCCCAAATATTTATTGAAGGATAGGGGGGGGGGAAACTAAGAGTAAAAGAACTGGAAAGTGACTATCTTTCAGTCTCTATGACAATTATCCTAGTCAAATTGTGAAACCTCTTACAGCCATATTTCTTCATGTGTAAAACAGTATTATTTGCCTTGTCAGATTGTTCAACAAGAACCTGTCCCACATATTCATGGAGCTCCCTTGTTACTGTGACAATATGCTTACAATAGCCATATATTAGCTAGTTATCCCAGCACTTCACACTGTTGATTGTACATCTTACTCACAAAGCTGTGGTGAGGGTTAAATGAGACACTTTGTTTTTAATAATATGTATTTATTATCATCATCAATATCATTATTCATACTTTACTATACTCTATTAATGTTTCTCATTTATTTTCTTTTTACATTCTATTGCAATGAACAAGGAAATGAATACTTGCAAATGAATAACATAACACACACACAAATACTTATTTGCCTATAATTTCCATCTGTGTTAGCATAACGTGTTGAAAACTCCTTCCAAGAGAAAGAGAAGTCTTCTTTCTGTAAGGAGTCAGTTTGTGTGACCTCTGAGGGATAGTGGGCCAATGGAGGACACAGTGGTTCTTCTTTGTCTCTGATCCCAACCTTCACTATCTCTATGGTTCAGTGTTTTTAGCAAACAACTCTTCAAGTCCCACACATGGAGTCATAGCTCTTGTGTCATACTCACTGTCCAAAGAACTATCATTGCAGAAGTGAAGAGAGAAGCCTGAGTGCACATAATTGTGGAAATATTGTTTGGTGAGTCAAAACTAATCTAAAAATGGCACTTAATGGAAAGATGGGAAGGGAATAATGGAAGCCTCTTTGGAAGTAAGGGACTACTGATCAAGGATGGACAACCATGATAAAAGACTCCATATGGCCAATGCAGCATTTTAAAAAAGAAAATCTTTTACCTAAGAAAATGGCCTTTTTTCTGTCCACAGTTACTTTCTTATGACAACAGAAAAAGCAGTAAGCAGTAAGCCTTGCACCTTTTATACACGTTTTGCTTTTAGTCTCATACGAGCTCTTTTATGTGCGTCAGTACCCAGGTGGTCAACTACCTGGAAGTAAGTGTTGCCGGGCCATTAGGACTCAGACAGCAGAGCCACGACCCCCTTTGCAGTGGCGTTTTTCCACAGGAACATGTCCTCACTAATTTGGCCTTGGTGCCTTTATTTATAGGACAATGAATGGTTTTATCTGCACCCGACAAAAAGAACACATTGCAGGAAAGCTCTAAAAGCATTCTGTCATTTGATTTGGGGTTATTATTCTTCTGCCATTCTATGGGCTCAGAATTCTGATCCTAGCCCTTTCAAAAATCTAAGAATGAGCTTAGGATTCTTAAAGAAACAAAATGGAATTCCCAAGGCAACTCAAAAGATAAGCCAAGGAAGCACTCATTTGCCTTATTTTTATTAGAAACATCCACACGCATTATCTTTGGCTGTTCTCCAATTCATTGTGTCTGAAGATAACCTGATCACAGTAAGCAGAAATGAATCATCTATAGACATATTAATTGACATTACATTTATTACAGAGAAAGAGAAGAAAAGCAAAACACCTTTTCTAGACATTTAATACTCTATGATCTGTTGCAAAATAGCATTATCTCTGGCATTGTAGAGTCTCTGATTAACCACTGTGGGCAATTCCTTGCTAAAGCCCCTAATGCTCTCACCTGATGTTCGTACACAACATTGTCCCTCGGCTTCTCTCCTGTGATGTTCTTTAAATCTAATAATCTTGCCTTTACGACCTTCATAATGGTGAACCCAATACCTTATATCTGTGAGCCCAATGAATGTTTTTTCTATTTCATAACCATTTTATAAGAATAAAACATCCAGGGGCCAGCAGGCGGCATGGTGGTTAAAGTGCTGGACTCCCATATGACCAAGTGTGGTTTGAATCCCAGAATTGGCAGCTTGCTTTCTCACTTTGCCTCTCTTACTCTTTCTCTCTCTCTCTCTCTGTCTCTCTCTCTGCTGTCTCTCTCTGGTCAAATTAAATAATAATAATAAAGAAAATTAAACAGTTCTTTAAAAAAAAAAAGAATTAGGCATCATTTCCCAAAAGCAAATGAAATAAGTCTCAAAATGTCACAAGCAGTTCATATGCCTTCAGTAAGGTGGGAACTGAGGCACTAAGAAAGTTTTCTGATTCATAAGCTAAAGTCCAGGAAACTTTTCCTAATAAAATTATGACACATTATTTCTAATGAAAAATACTTATGCTCATGTTAAACCATACTTTACAAAACTTATCATTGAAACATTTTTTTCTCCTACTATCAAGACGCTGGCAAAATTAATAACAAAAACTGTAAGACAGAAAATATTATTCATTATTAATGAAACTTTAAAGCTGACGGCCCACTTGCCAATCTTTTGTAAACTGGAAATGTTTCAACATGCGCATATACGAATGTTAAGTGCTTTGTTTTCAAAATAGTTATACAAGAGAATATAGAAGATAGAAAAGAAGGAACCAAAATGATAGGAATACAATGGCTTCCGGAGAAAAAGGCAGTATGTTTAAGCATGTTTTCTCCCTTCACAGTAATCGCATATTTCTTAAATGATCACTACACTTTGACTATATGGTACCTTAAAGAAATTCACGTTGAGAATATTTTATAGTCCAAAGTATCAAACGAGTTGACTATCCATTTAAGAACATTATAAAGGCTAAGAAATATTAGAATTGTAATTTTTTTTAGATGCTTTTGCTATAGGGCACATGTGCTCACCAGAAAGACATAGAGATACAGAGAGTGAGAAATCACTCCCTAGGGGGGATGACCATGCCACAATCCCTTCTCCTTTGGAGATCTTGGGCACGCATGCAGATGTACCTGGTGTGAGTTTAAGCCACTGGGTCCGGGACTTGAACCACAGTTGACTGCATGGGAGTCCAGCGACATAGCCTTTACGCCAACTGCTGGTCCCAGAACTGTAATATTCAAGGTGCTAGAAATATATTTCTTTTTTTAAAAGAATGATTAGATTTAACTTTTTAAAGAAAGATTTATTTTATTTAACTTTATTTATTCATTTTAATTTGACCAGAGAGGTACAGAGTGAGAGAGAGAGGGAGAAAATGAAAAAGCAAGCCACTAGGTGTGGGATTCAAACCGTGATTGGCCATGTGGGAGTCCAGTGCCCTTAACCACCATGCCACCTGCTGGCCTCAAAAAAGTAATTCTTATTATATTATAAAAACAAGATCCTCTTTTCATTCATTAACCTCACACACCTACACATGTCAACAGAAAGAATCACAGAGGAGGCCTTCACACAGCCAGATATTGAATTTAAGCTTGAGAATTCTGAGCACAATTTTACATCACTAGATGGTAGATATAGCTCAATTTATGTGTAGACATTCATTTCAATTAAATTACCATGAGACCTTGATAACTTACCTGAAGGATAGCTTCTATATAAACACATGGGGGGGGGGCGGGGATACTAACTTTCTGTCTCCTTCACCGAACAAATACATATATAAACTTAAAAGAAAATTGTAAAATTCCAGACAAGTGGGGCATTTTAGTAGTGTGTGGGACTGCAGCACAGGGGTCCTCATGTCTGACAGCAGGTTCAGATTCTTGGGTGAGCCTGGAAACGTTTTGGGCACACACATATAGGTTCAAGATCCTGACAGGCTAGAAGGCTGGAGGGCTGGGGAAAGGGAATTATAGCATGAGAGTAGATCTTGTCAGGGTGCCTACCTCTTCTTCTGTCTCTCTGTCATGAGTGTGCACATGCTCTCTATCATGAATTAAATAGTTGCTTATAAAACTTAAAGATTAAAAAAAATTATTTTGTAGAAAAATTAAATGAAGACTTGAGTTTATTTTTTGAAAAGAATAAAAACAGTAAATATAAAAATATAAATTTCAGTGATTCTTTGTAACACACAAACTAATTACTAACTCATTGAGTAAGAAATACCTCATTTTAACCATGGCTCATAGAAACCATTTGGTAAATAACACTTTTAGCTGTTTATTTGCTCAAAATTTTCTTCCAGTTGTTTTAATTGATAGCAAAATATGAACAAAAAGTTATTATGACTTAATCTAAAATCTGTATCATTCTCTGGATAAGATATTTAAATAATTCACCTATAAGCCATCATCTTTCTTTCCTCATAAGCTATAGATATTTAAATAACACTACTAAGACTTCTTTTTTAAGTTATGGTTTTATTTTTAAAATGGATTTGAAGTTTCACTTTAAAGATTATACTTTCTAAAGTAAGTAGCATTTATTCTTTTTATAGCTGTAGTATGGACAGAGGCAAAGATTCTCAGTTAAAAGACTCAATAAAAGAACAGGGCAATTATAATTAGATAAAAATGAGTAATTCTTACTTCCTACAAGCATAACTAATCTAATGTTTCACTTCCTGTGAAATAATGGCTAAAATGCAAATTGTTAGGGCTTTATTAAAACATAATTGTTATTTGTCTCAGCTGAATTCATTAATTGTTAGCCATATCACTACCGGGTTTTTGAATAGAAAAGCTTTATTTCAAGGAGCCTGAGGAGGACCATGAAGCAATGCCCTCTTTCCTTCCTTAGTTTCGCTCTGTTTCTTACAGTGACTCAGACATCAGAGAAGGAAACATGGAGAAGACATGGGTTTAAACACAGACATAGACCTTTTAGCATAATGTCACAGGCCCTTGGGTAGGAGAAGTGGACACCATAAAAACAATGATCCTTTATACCAAAGCTGCCAATTTAGTAGCGTTGTTCTCCATATTTTGTTAAAGCAATACAGGAACAGACGCAGGTACAACAGTGAAGCTGCAGACAATCCGCAGGGAGAAGTGCTGAGCCCTGCTTGTTTTTTTGCATAAGAGATAAGGATATATGGGCTCAAGCCCGGCTGCATCGTGAGTGCGATTACTCTAGCTCCACTGCCTGGGACCAAAGCCATCACCAGCCCTGGCTCACTTACTTACATTTGAACAATAACTTCCTTCAGCCTGGCCTCTGCACAGTCTGAATGCTTCTAATCATAGTGTCTAGCCTCTTCATTGATGGACATTTTTCAGGAGCCTAAAATGACTAGGATTTTTTTCTTATAAACTTTCCCAATTCCATCTCATTATTCCTTATCATCTTCTTCTGTACCATCATCCATCTCCCTTTTCAGTGTTCACACCCAACAGATATTTGTAGACATTTATTATGCCTTTCCCTGGTCGTCACTTAGGAGAGTTATTCATATTGAATTCATTTAACATGTCTTCATAAATCAATGCAAACAGCCCCTTAATCATTTTCATTGCTTTTCCCTAAACTCCTGTCAGATGTTTCCATGTCTTGCACACACAATTAGGAATCCAAAGGCCAAATAAATACTCTAGTCTATGAGCATACCAGATCCACGGAGAAGCTGCTATCATCTTTTCTTGCTCAAGGTAATAATCTTAAGGTTACAGTTTTACATTTCATGAATTCTTTCCAAAGAATCTACCATCCTGTCACATAGGAGACTTCGAATTCCCATAATCATATGGTTGGTTAGCTTGGCAAGAGCTTTTATTCCCAGCATAGAGATAAGGATGCTCGAACATCATTGAAGACTTGGGTATTAATGCCGATGTTGCTGTTGGATCCTATTTCTATTACATGAGCACTTGAGTTCACTTTCATATTTAAAAATATATGCATTACTCCTTTTTTCAGACTATTGAATTATTTGAAAATAGTTAAGTAAATTTAACAGAACCAAAAGATTATGAAAATGACAAGTTTTTAAATTACTTTTTGGAGCCAGTAATATCTATGTTTGTAAAGACTGTTGAAAGCCACATAAAAGTCAGAATAATACTAATACCAAGAGTTTGTCATGAGTTAAGGAAAAGTTTTTTCCTGCTTTTTGACACATATTATTCCTTTTATTTTGAAGTAAAATTTACCTTTTAAATTATTCCTCAAATTTCTTGCTCCCAACCCCAAGACACCCCTGTTCCCAGTTCATAACCTCACTTACACAGCCTGAGTATGCCACATTTCCTTTATTTATTTATTTTATTTTATTTATTTTGAGAGATTTTTTGCTATAGGGTATATGTGTTTGCTGGAGAGCCAGAGAGACAGAAAGCTAGAAATCACCCCCCAGGGGGATGACCATGCCACAGTCTCTTCTCTTTCATTCTCTACGGATTTTGGGCATGCATGTGCATGCACCCATAGTGAGTTTCAAACCGGGTTGAGGACTCAAACTGCGACCAGCCATGTGGGAATCCAGTGTCTTAATCACTATGTCACCTATTGGCCCCATTACAACTTTTTTTAAATATAACAACTCCAGGACAGGATGCATTGGAGGACATAGAAACCTATGCTTCACTAAGAGGAGGAAGGCTTGGTCTTGACTCAGCTCTGCTGCCCACTGTGCCAACATACATTAAGGAATACAGCATTTAACTGAGGTCTTATCACCCACTGATCTTAATTCAATATGAAATCCTTAACCATGGCAAGAACTGACTAGTACAAAGAAAGTCAGAGAACCCAATAAATCTTTTACAAGCTGAGGAAAGCAATATGAAATTATAATTGATCATACACAAATATGTTTACTTTCCTTCTTCTAAAAAAAATGCCATGCAACTAAATTTGTATGTATTGAAATAGAGAGTGTTCACTATTCCTCTAACTTTAAGGGTAGACAGTTTTCAGATAAGGATAAATTATCTGTTCCTTGACATTTTGAAAGCTCTCTAAGCTTAAATTGGGTTGGCCCTGACTAGGTAAAAAAGAAACAGAAAAAAAAAAAAGTCCTGGGTTAATTTACCTTGAGTTATACCAGTGGCTATTGATCTTCTTTCAAACAAAGACAAAAATACCTATGGCAGTGAGAAAAATATTTCTTCAAGAAAATGCAAATGAATAATAAAAAGTACTTCTATTTAAAGGTAGTGTGTGTGTGTGTGTCTGTATGTGTTTAAATTAAAGTGGTAGAAAGAATTTAAAAACATATATTTACATTTCAAGTATAGGGTATTTAAAATGTTATAAAATTAATCAACTTAGGCAAGAACATACTAGCCTAAACAAAATTTAATGCTAGTAGTTAATTCTTATTAAGTAAATACTGTATGCCAAGAATGGTTCTAAGTCTGAACTCTTTAAGATGACAGCCCCTAGCCATCTGTGGCTACAGAGAAACTGAAATGGGCTAGTTCAAATTAAAATGTTAATGCAAAATACACACCAGATTTCAAAATGTAGAATTAAGAAAAAAGTAAGACACATTAATTATTTTTATTTTCATTATGTCAAATATTATTAAAATGAATTTCACTTCAGGACCAGCAGTTAGCGTAATGGCTATGTCGCTGGACTCCCACGTAGTCGACCACGGTTCAAGTCCCGGACCCGGTGGCTTAAACTCATGCCGGGCGCGTGTGTGTGCATGCCCAAGATCCCGAGAGGAGAACGGAGGAGAAGGGATGGCGGCGTGGCCATCCCCCCTGAGGGGTAATTTCTCACTTTCTGTCTCTCTGTCTCTCTCTGTGTCTGGCGAGTATACACGCCCTATAACAAAAACCTCTCAAAAAAAAAAAAATTTCACTTCAATTTTTTCTTCTGCAATTATTGTGGCTCTTAGAAAATAAAAATTTTCCCAAGTGGCTTCCATTACATTATGATTTCACTGTGTTGTTGACGGGCTTTACCTCATTATCTCACTAAACCAGGTAACAATCTCATATGGCAGGTGTTATTTTGCCCACCATTTTACAGATGACCAAACCGAGGCAGAGGGAGCTTATATAAGGTATCTTGTGTTATTAGGGTTGGAGCCAGCACTCAAACTCTAGATCTAGGCTGCTGGACTTCAACACTCTCAAAAAATTATCACATGTAAATGCACTATTACTAACACAGAAATCCCTTTAGGTATACAACTTTCTATAGCAGCATATTTTTTATACTAGAATTCTTATAATGCCTTGATTGCTGAAATAAGAATGAAGGAAAGTGGGATCTATTTGCTTTGCATTAAATATCTTCATGGTTTTACAATACAATGTCCCAAACATGATAACAGAAATCCACATTGGCAAGATTGTTCTATATTTAGTTACCTTTCCCAAAGAATTATCCTTAAAGGCAGCTCCCAATCTTCCCCAGATTAATTCTTCCCAGAATAATTGGCAGTAGGAGGTCATTTTCCTTCAGAGGAGCCCTCAGATGGTCATGAGTATGGTGTGATCCTCTGGTCCCAGTTGCAATATTGGCTGATTTCTGTGTGTCTGGCCCAGATCTGTCTAGCCAAACTTGAAAGTGCTGTCTGCTGAAGCCTCCCTGCTGAGCCTTCTCTGGCAAGGCCAAGGAGGAAAGAACTGGCCCCAATCTGTTCCTTTGCTTCCACTGTGGACACTAATAGGCACTCTGAGCTCCAGAGCATGGGTGAGAGTGGCCAGGGCCTTGGAGATAATGCATCATTCCAGCTCTTCACTCCGTTCTAGACTATCATCATTTTTTTCCCTCAAATACCTTGCTCCTAGAAGTCGTCTTTCTCCAAACTTCCTTTACACAGTTTCAAAATTTGGTTCCTAAGAATAAAGACCTAAGAGAGACAAACCACAAATTGTTTAGTATCAGATATCTGAGGTGTGAGTTACTGAATCTTGAATGCTATCACATAGTGAACACTGGCCTTCCAGTACAGATTGGCTGCTCAAGGTTAACCTTAACACAAGATTAACCTTATCTACTGTCACGTAGTTAACTGTGATCCATGTAGAAACCTTGGAGTGTCATTGCTTAGAAATGTTATTGGCCACTACTTTACAAAAATGGGAAGAAGGCAGAATTTGTACACCCCCTTAGGTACTTTTTGACTGGGGAGTTGTGTGAATGACAGCTTTCCATGGCCCTGCAGGAACACTGCAGTGACCTCTTTCTCCTCAGCTGCCCTCTTCTGAAGATTACTGCCAAATCAGGGGCTTCATGCAGTTTCCACTATGGGAAGCTGATCCTTTCTGGTTCCCATGGTCCTTCACATACTTTTTACATTGTATTTGTGGGAATTGCAAGTTCATTGGTCCTACCTGATTAGTTAAAACCTGACGCTACAACTTAAAATGTATATTGCCTTATTTCTTCATCTGATAAACCAGAAACTAATTCCCTGCCTAATTTCCTAAGGTCAGAAGCATAACATCTCAAATTCTGACTGCAGAGCATCATTTCTATCATTCTTGATTGTCTTAAACTGAGCTCAGTAGAGGAGAAGTATGTTTTCCCCATCAGTTCCTTATCTCCAGTAAGTTATCCTGGTGAATCATGGATTTGCCCAGTTCCATTTACAGAAAGCAGATTACACATGGATGATATACCAGCCATCCCAATATATTTTTCAAGAAGAGAGAAGGGAAAGACCTCTCCTCCCAGAACTATTTTATATTTATGGGACAAGATCAATATCCACCACAGAAACAAGTTCTCTTCTTACAGTTCTTGAGATTATAACAAAGCTTGATTTTTTTATTTTTAAGTTTTGCATTATCTTTTAAGGAACTGACCTCCTAAGGTGTAGTTAAGTATTTCGTTTACAGCTGAAATTCTTAGTGAAGCAAGGCTGGGTGACTCCAACAAAGCCCATTCACTCCTTGGTAACATCCTCTGATCCTTTGTGTGTGAGGTTTAACTTTGTGGCATATGCAGTTACTCTCAAAGTGTGTTTCTGAGGTTTGTAGAAATGTGTACGTCCTATCTTCCTTGATCTTTATGCCCTCAAAACTCAGGAAGTTTTATAGTCAGGTTTTTTGAGGTCACTCCATTAAGTGAGGGCAATCCTGCATAATAGCACTACCCTTTATCCTGTTCCCTAAGATTAAAACCTGGAATGCCTTTCCCTGCCTTACCAAAGTATAAAAGTTGCTTTGATGTATTTCTTTATACACTTCTCAAATATGTCAACTTTCTTTCCTCTCTTCTACTGCTTTCTTAGTTTGAACTGTTAGTATCTCCAACTCAGAATACAGAATTACTCACATCTAATCCATTGTCCTCTCCAAAACTTCAATCACTGCAACCAGAGCATCTATCCAAAATGTAACTTTGTTCATTAGACTCCTCCTACCACTTACCATATTTGATGGCCATTCATTACTAGTAGAGGGAAAAAATATATCCTTAACTTCTGGCCCCTATTTACCTCTGTTAGTCTCACCTGGTCTCACTGTCTACTTCTCTCACCCCAGTATAACCATGCTAGTCTTCAATGTCCAGAGTATACCACATGCCATTGTTTTTCCCCTGTGGAATTAACGATCCTAAAACTTTTACCTTGTTATTGCCTACTTATCCTGTAGATTTAATACAGATATATATTCAGGGATGCTTTTCCTGTCTTGATAAGTTTACTTCCTTACTACACAATTTTGCATAAAACTTACTCTTTACCTTCAAAATATTTATCTCCACTTGTAATAGCTGTAACCCTAGAGAGAAAATGCATCATTAGCATCATTCTTTGCCTCCAGTCGGCATATGATTCTGACCTTCTAAAATAATGTAGCTATCACATTTCTTTCTACTTTTAATTTCGGTTATTCTACCTTAAACAAATGTCTTAATACCTGTGATGTCTACATATACAGTCCTAAAATAACTACAGAAGAATAATTGTTGGTCACAAGTTTTACCAATAGGTCTATTTCTCTTACACACACAGAACTTAAGTATAATAAAAACTAGAAGCATTGATATTTGAGCCATGATTCTTAGTCATCCGTCGACATTGTTGTCTTATATACTTAATATTTTTGAAAATTAAATAAAATTCTTATAATTTTTATCTTGTCAACTTAAAATATGTTAAACTTAAATTTTGTTATTATGGTTTCTACAGATGCATAATAGTATTTTCTCTAAACTATATACCTCAGAAATGTATTAGAATAACTCATATGATATATGCTAAGTATATTTTACCCCTGTTCTACTCCCAAAATACTTAGTTGGCAAATCTTTCTCTTTTTTAAGCCTTTGCTCAGATCTCCACTTCTCAATAAAACCATTCTCCTCAATAACAATCAACGTATAAATACTAAATCTCCTTACCTTGCTTTAGTAGTTTTTCATTTTATCTTCTAACATGCCTTGTAATTTAATAATTTTCATGATTATATTTATTATTTGTCTCTCTCATCTAGAATATAAACTCCATGAATGCATTAATCTTTTGTTTTATAATATATCCAAGCACTGTGAACAATGTCCAGAAGATAGTGTTCAATAAGTATTAATTACATGAATGAGAAAGAATTACTTTTCAAAAGAATACTATTTATGGGAACCAGCAGTTAGCGTAATGGCTATGTCACTGGATTCCCATGTAGTTGACAGTGGTTCGCGTCCCAGACCCGGTGGCTTAGAACTCACGCCGGGCACGTGTGCGTGCGTGCCCAAGATCCCAAGAGGAGAATGGAGGAGAAGGGATTGCAGCATGACCATCCCCCCTGGGGGGTGATTTCTCGCTTTTTGTCTCTCTGTCTCTCTCTGTCTGGCTGGCGAGTGCACACGCCCTATAGCAAAAGCCTCTAAAAAAAAGAAAAGAAAAAGAATACTATTTATGTGAAATAAAATTATTTCTTAAAATATTCTTTTCTAATTGATTCAAGATTGTTCGTGAAACTTGGGTGACCTTTAGTTATTTAAGTAAAAACACACAGTTTGATCAACATGTTTTCATTTTAATAACATACTTGTAAAACATACTCCAGTACTTGAAATTAGTATACCAGTCAGCAATCTTATATTCTTTCTTTTTAACAATTTATAAAATAAATAAGAGAAACCACAGTAAAAATGACTCTTAAACAAATCCTGATGGGTCTTACATTTCTTCTTAGAGTGTACCTTACCCAGTTCATTAATAAGTCTTTTGAGGCTGATGTAAAAAAATATCATAGACTGTGTGACTTACACAGCAGACATTTGTTTCTCACAGTTCTGGAGGCTGCATAGTCCAATATCAAGGTTTCAGTACAGATGAGGGCTATATCCTCATGACCTCATCTCAACCTAATATCTTCCAAAGGCTTCATCTCTAAATATCATTGCATTGATTGAGGGCTTCTACATATGAGTATAAGGGGGACATAATTAAGTCCATGACATAGTTCAGTAATATTTCTCTCCACAAGCACTTTTCTGTGTAGCATCCTTAACTTGTTGTGGTCTAAGATTTTTATATTACCATATAAATACTTAAGAAAAATATAATGTTAGTGAAAAAGCTGAGTTTTGTTTTTCTTTTTCTAGAAGGGGTATATGCTCACTACAGAGACAGACAGAGAAAGAGAAAGAGAGAGAGAGAGAGAAAGAGAGAGAGAGAGAGAGAGAAGGAGAGAGAAAAAGCACATTCCCATGGAATACAGTCATGCTGCAGTTTCTTTTCCTCCATGTATTCACATTATTGAGATTTGGAGCATACATGCATGCATGCCTGGAGTGTTTTCCAAGCCAATGGTGCTGGAATTCCAACCATGGTCAGCCATGTGGTATCCAGCTGCCTTAACCACCACCAGGTCATGGAGCATGTCCCAAAAAGTTGAGGTTTAACAGATAAGAGAATAAAAGAAGATAAGAAGTTGTTTGAAATTTGTACCTGAAACTACTTCCTCTAGCAGTTTTGCGATTGAGTAGGAAACCAGATATAAATCGTTGGACACAAAGTCATCAACTCAGTTTCGTATCTTGTTCTCTTACGTTAATACAACTTCAGATCTTAATACAATTTAGATCTTCCAGTGACTATTCCTATTGTCTCCCAGACACTAATACATCATCATGAATAATTCATTCTCCCACATTAACCTTAGCAAGGTTTTCACTTGTAAGCACTCAACTTCTGTCCCTCTAACCAAAGAGAATAAGGTGTTTATAGAGTCTCAACTGAAAATATCTTTTATAGATCATCCAGGGATGTTTCTATGTATCTTAGTTAAGGATGACCAAGGGACTCTATTCTGACCATAAGAAGAAACAATAAAATGCTGCAAAAAATTCAGCTCTCTCTCTTTCCTGATATAAAGGGCAGATCAGGCTGGTAAAGCTCACTCACCTTTTTTCTGCTTGAACACAGCTAAGATGCCTGAAAGTGTCACAGCCATGTTGGAACTAGGAAGCAATGACTGAAAGGGAAGACAGGGGTATCTCAAAACTTTTAGATTTCACATTGCTGAGCTACTGAAACATGGTAAACCTCACATTCTTACATCTGCCTGACTTCTTGTGAACTCCTCTTAGGAAGGAATATGCAAAATCTTCAAGGTCATAAAAAAGTATGTATTATGAAAGAAATATGCATCAATATAAAAATGTTTTTGCACTAAAATAAACTCATACTTGAATTCTATTTTCCATGCATTTTTGAAATCTTTATATACATGTCTGATGAAGACAGTTTTTTATTTAGATACCAAATCATTGCAAGAAAAAAGCTGGCATAATTTGAAAACCTAATTAGTAGCTTAGTTCACAAAAGAAGTATGCATTAGGAAGAAATATGCAAAACAACAGAAGAGTGAAAAATTCTGTAAAGTAATTCTTAGAAAGAACAAAAAAACTTAAAATAATCAGGTATAATAATGGAAATAGTAGCAATCCATTTTTTAAATTGTTTAAAAAGAGTTATTTTATTTAACTTTATTTATTTATTAATTTTAATTTGACCAGGGAGAAGCAGAGTGAGAGAACAAAAGAGATAGAGAGAGAGGGAAAGTGAGAAAGTAAGCTTCCAGGTCCAGGACTCAAACTGTGGTCCACCATGTGAGAATCTGGCACCCTTAACCACCATGCCAACTGCTGGACCCAGCAATCTATTTTTAATTTCCATGTTACATCTAAAAAATTTTATTATTTATTAGCAAAGCAAGGCTAAAGTTTATAGTGAAGTTAATGGACATATTAATTATTAATTATTAGTGGTGATCAATTCCCTATAATTTTTTTTCTTTCTGGCCTAATTAAGCATGTTCATCTGATCCTTACACAATCTTATTTTATTGTTGTTGTTGCTTTTAGATATTTAAATAGACAGTTGATTCTAAAGACTTGTGAGAACATTGTGTTCTATTCTGAATTATGACCAAGGAAGCCTAGCCACACAATTATTAAAATTGCTGTAATTCATTTGAAATTGTTTCATTGGAGAGATTATAGGTGTTGACCTTAGAACTGTAATACTTGAGCCCTCCATCAAAGCACATTTTCAAAATGATGATGGAAAACGAGAATCAAAGTTGATAGCTATGACACAGAGTTTTATAGTTCAATTCCAAACTGGAACCAAGCAATTAAATAGTGAATGATGATGGTAGTTATGACATTTTTGGTTTAAAGGCAGATACAGGTTCCAGAATGTCTGAACTGTAGATTTGCTGTGGTCTAGTTTCCCTATAGTGTACATAAGGCAGTAGAAATTCTTATAAGTGAAATATAGAGGAAAATTTCAAATGTTAACTCAAACCATTTTGGTTGTTGAATACATTGATAGCTTGGTTGGAAAGGGAAGAAAGAATGCCTGCTCCTTTGAGAACTATTGTGACAATAATTCAAGCCAAGATCTTCAAGTCTAAATGCCTTTTAAGTGCATCCATAGGGGAAAGGCAACCTTGAATAAAACAAAAAGAATTCTGGCCTTGAAGGGTCTGAGAGTAAATTATTATCATCACTACTGACTTTTTAGTATTTCATGTCTCTGAACCTGTTTGCTATTTCAGGAAGCAGCAAATCTCAGTGGATTAGAATTTAAGCTTTAGAATCAGACATCCTTGCTCTGCATTTAAGAGCTCCATGTCAATGGCAATTTCACTTAACGTGTCTAATTTTCCAGCTCGTGTTAAATGGTGATAGCGACGCTCACCACAGTGTGGCTGTGACAGCTGAATCTGGCAGGTGCACATGGGCACTTACTATGGTAAGTGAGCAGAATAAACTCGTGAGAACGCTGGAAATGTAGAGAATATAATTACGGTATGGTACTGTATCATTAACAAGTAAGGTCTGAAATGAAATGCCATTCCCTTTCTGATCCATCAATTATAAGTTCATTTGTTTGTGTTCATTAAGATACTTCAGCACCCACTAGGATTTCAAAAACACCTTTCAGACCTCTAGGTGCATCATTGTTCTGTGAACAGTAAGAACAAAAAGCTATGGATAAATAACTGATCATTTCTGAAGGAGAAAGCAGAGAATTGTTGGGCTGGGTGGGATTTTGTGGGTAGAATTTCCATTGTCCAGTAAATCAGAAAGCATGATTAAAAGGGAAAGTAGCTTACACAAAGATCTGAAGGTAGGAAGTTGTTTGTGACAGAAAAAATAAGGGACTAAAAATATTAGAAAATTCAGACTGAGACAAGAGTGATGAAGCTCAGGCTCTTGCTACTGAAAATCCATATTCCATAAGGTTTTCTTGACTTAAGCATAAAAAAATTTAAAGCAAATATCACTATAGCTTTGCTGTGCAGTAGAAAGGAAACAGACTAAGTCAGGCATCCATGTTTGAAAACCTAGCTCTACTTTATATTAACTATGTGATTTTGAATAAATGATTTCAACCTTCTAATCTGCAATTTCCTCACCTACAGAAAGAGATATATACAAGTACACTAATCACACAGAATTATAATAATGATTATAATGAGTCGGCAGGTGTAAATCACCTGAAAGCATTCGTGTGTAGTATGTGTTTAATAAAGATCACCTTCAAGTTTTTCCAGTTAGCAAGATTATACATCATTCACTTATAAATGTAAATCTAATATTTGGACTGGGATATAAACAATAGTTTTTCAAATAAGGAATTAAGGAAGTTTTACTCAGGTGTAAAATATCATGTATATACAAGCATGAGTTCTTGAAAACATCTTATTGAATAATTACACATTAAAAGTATTCCTTATTGCGTTTCTGCCTGAACTGAATTAATCAGTGTTTTGTACTGGTTTTCAAAGTACACTACAATACTGTAAAACATATCACTGAGTCAGTCACTCCACTTTACTTCTGTCTTTGGTCAAAAGGGGAGGCTGTAGTGGGAATATTGAACCACTGGATATTTAATGACCTTACAGAAAAGTCAGCAAAATGAGATCTTTTAAGTTAAAGGACATTATTATGAGTCTCTGAATAGGTTTTTATTAAACCAGTTTCTAAGCTCATGGCACTAAAAGTGTCTTGTTTATACCATAGACTGAGCTGTTTAAACAACAAAAAATTATTTCTTACAGTTCTGGAGGCTGGAAGTCTAAAACTGAGGCTCTAGAAGATTCAGTTTCTGGGTGAGTGATCTTTTTTGTTTGTAAAGGGCCTTGTTCTGGTGTGTTCATACATAGTGGGGTGAGGATCCAGGGGAGGGAAAGAAACACATAGAGAAAAATTATCTTTCCTTTCTCTTCTTATAAGGACACTAATCTATCACAAGGGTTGCACCTTCATGACCTAATGGATCTACTGCCTCTCAAAATCCCACCTCCTGAATGTCCCCACTTAATATATACTGAGTGTCTGCACTCTATAATGGAAACTGATTGATCTAAGGTTGTACAAACACAAGAGATGGGGGTCAGTGCCAGAAGTGGAGTGTGTGGAGAAGAAGGACCTAAGGAAGGACATTTGGAAGAGGGATACGGAGAGAGAGCATTGATGGGACGGGGAGGTGTGGTGTTATTGATGGAAGATACTCTGATCAACTGGACTGGGGAGAAATGTTCACACACATACTGAAATGTTCACTTTGTAAGCTAAATAATATGATTGAATTTATATAAAAATTTAAATTAAAAAAGTGAAAAAAAAAAGTCCCACCTCCTAATGCTATCACATTGAAGTTTAAGATTTCAGCATATGAATTTGGGAGAAACACACACAAAAAAACTCTTCATAACCAAGGTTTATCCTTATATTTAGTAGTTTGATAGTGGCATGAAACACTGTATTTATTTTAGACAAGCAAATGATTAACTTCAACCCTTTAGAATTATTAAATGGTGGAAGAAAATCAGCTTATCTCTAAGTTCTTTTTACTTTATCTTGCCAGATAACTGTTTATTAGTAAAAAATTATTTAAATGAAGAATCTCTTTAGTGACTAAATACATATATTTTCTTAAATTTTCTGAAAAATTTTAAATAATAAAAGGGACAATCAGCCATGCTTTAACAAAATAATAACATAAACAATTTCAGTGGCAAACGCAAATGCTGAACTAATCAGTAAAACATGACATACTTATGTGTAGAGAAAGAGGTAGGGGGTTACCAGCAGTTAGCGTAATGGCTATGTCACTGGACTCCCATGTAGTCGACTGTGGTTTGCATCCCGGACCCGGTGGCTTAAAACTCACACTGGGCGTGTGTGTGTGTGTGTGTGCCCAAGATTCCCAGAGGAGAATGGAGGAGAAGAGATTGCAGCGTGACCATCCCCCGTGGGGAGGTGGTTTCTCGCTTTCTGTCTCTCTGTCTGTCTGACGAGTACACGCACCCTATAGCAAAACCTCTCCAAAGAAAGAAAAAAAAAGAGAGAGAGAAAGAGGTAGGAAAGAAAAAAAGAGGGCTTTGTAACATGAACTAGATTTTTTAAAAATGAAATCAAATTAGCATCATATATTTCACTGTTGTTAGTATTTATCAAAAATAACCTTAAAATAAAGACAGTAAGTTTATCACTCAAATAGGTAAAGGTCGATGTAGTTACAAAAAGCTCAATTTACTGGCAGCTCAAGTTCAAGTTTTCTATGTCCCTTTCAAACCTTTATTGACTCACTGGTACAGAGCAAGATTCATTTAAGTAATTATTTTTAAAGTAACAAGAGCAAGGGCCTAAAATCACCTACAAATAATTCAATAACTCCAAGTGTTATTTCAGTAAATCTTTAAAGAAAGGTTTTCTAAAAAGTACTTAAATCCACAGTCCAAAGCTGTAATTTCTACTTGGATTTGTTAAATTAGCAAGGAAGTAAAATGTAGGCATCTTTTTTTTTTTGGAGAGATTTTTGCTATACGTCATGTGTGATCGCCAGAAAGACAGAGATAGATAGAAAGACAGAAAGCGAGAAATCACCCCCCATGGGGATTGCATCCCCCGGTGGCTTAAAACTCCCTCACACTGTGTGTGTGTGTGTGTGTGCCCAAGATTCCCAGAGGAGAATGGAGGAGAAGAGATTGCAGCGTGACCATCCCCCGTGGGGAGGTGGTTTCTCGCTTTCTGTCTCTCTGTCTGTCTGACGAGTACACGCACCCTATAGCAAAACCTCTCCAAAGAAAGAAAAAAAAAGAGAGAGAGAAAGAGGTAGGAAAGAAAAAAAGAGGGCTTTGTAACATGAACTAGATTTTTTAAAAATGAAATCAAATTAGCATCATATATTTCACTGTTGTTAGTATTTATCAAAAATAACCTTAAAATAAAGACAGTAAGTTTATCACTCAAATAGGTAAAGGTCGATGTAGTTACAAAAAGCTCAATTTACTGGCAGCTCAAGTTCAAGTTTTCTATGTCCCTTTCAAACCTTTATTGACTCACTGGTACAGAGCAAGATTCATTTAAGTAATTATTTTTAAAGTAACAAGAGCAAGGGCCTAAAATCACCTACAAATAATTCAATAACTCCAAGTGTTATTTCAGTAAATCTTTAAAGAAAGGTTTTCTAAAAAGTACTTAAATCCACAGTCCAAAGCTGTAATTTCTACTTGGATTTGTTAAATTAGCAAGGAAGTAAAATGTAGGCATCTTTTTTTTTTTGGAGAGATTTTTGCTATACGTCATGTGTGATCGCCAGAAAGACAGAGATAGATAGAAAGACAGAAAGCGAGAAATCACCCCCCATGGGGATGGCCACGCTGCAATCCCTTCTCCTCCATTCTCTTCTCAGGATCTTGGGCAAACATGCACACATGCCCAGCATGAGTTTAAGCCACCAGGTCTGAGACTCGAACCTCAGTTGACTACATGGAAGCCCAGAGACATAGCCATTATGCTAACTGCTAGTCTCAATAGGCATTTATTTTTTAAAAGAGGGAGAAGGAGAAGATGAAGGAGGAGGGAGAGAAAAGGGAGAAAAATGAGAAGGATGATACAATGGCAATCTCAGGCACGGTCATGCAGAAGAACTTGCTGTCTTGCATTTCTGCCATTGTCATGAGAAGAATATTAGGAGACTAGCATGTTGATCCAGAGGGAGAATGAAGGAAACTTAGAACTGAGTTGAAACATTGCAGTAGAACCCAACTTTGTTCAGCTGTCTCATAAATAAATACCAGGTATATGGCAGAGATCGGTCAAGAGCAGCAGACCCACAGCCATGCTCAGTGTGTTTCAGCAAATTCAGAGAGCTAGAACAATATATGAATACTATTTTAAACAATGATATTCAGGTATGGCTTTTTAATGTTTTATTTACTTATTTTTTTAGAGAGAGATTTTTGCTATAGGGCGTGTATGTTCACCAGAGAGACAGAGAAAGACAGAGAGAGAGAAAGTGAGAAATCACTCCCCTGGAGAGGGGGTGATAGAATGAATCTGTTCAACATAAGTAAACAATCATTCAAAATAGAGCTTGAATAAACTTGATAAGTACCCTTTCATGAGTTTTTAAAAATAAGATGTATAAGTTGGGTGCATGCATCCACATGCCTGTGATCCTGGCAGGCTGAGGCTGGGGCAGGATTGTGGCATGGACATGGCTATTACTCTCTCTCTCTCTCTCTGTTTCTCTTCCTCTTGTCCATGGAAGAAATAAATAATAAATTTTAAACGAATATGCTTTACATGTTTTATTGCCTACACAATCAAAGTACAGACACAAATTTTCTTTTTTAAAAAGAATTATTTAACTTTATCATTACTATTTTAATATTTCCAGACACACACACACACACACACACACACACACAGAGAGAGAGAGAGAGAGAGAGACAGAGAGAGAGACAGAGGAAAAGTGAAAAAGCAAGTTCCAGGTTCAGGAGTCAGCCATATGAGAGTCAGTACCCTTAACTACTAGGCCACCTGCCAGCTCCCAAACACAAATTTTAAAATTTGTATGAGTCACTTTTTTTCTATGAGGATACTTAAAAGATATTCTTGAACATAATTTATTAAAACCATAATTTCTGAAAATTATCAATAATTTATTTAGATACTTTTGTAGAATTTATATTTGTTGGTATATTGAATATTTTCTTTCTATTTTATATGTATATTTATTAAAACCTACATTAAGGTTTGTAAATATTTTATATAAACCATCATAATCCATGATTTAGATAGTCTGTATATCTTCTACTGTTTTTTTTTTTTTTTTTTAGAGAGATTTTTGTTACAGGACTCAAGCTCTCAAAAGAGAGAAACAGAGAGACAAAAAGCAAGAAATCACCCCTCAGGGGGATAGCCATGCCACAACCCCTTCTCCTCCATTTTCCTCTTGGGATTTTGGGCACTCACACACACCTGACCAGCATGAGTTTTAAGCTGCTGGATACAGAACTCAAACCATGGTTGACTATGTGGGAATCTAACGACATAACCATTATACCACCTGCTGGTCCCTATACCTTCTAGTTTTAACAGGCTAATGGGTATTCAGCTATTTACTTAATATACTTACTTATTTTAGATTGACCATGAAAAAGCATTTCATTCTTCCAAAAAGAAGGCATTCATCCACTATGTGCCAGGATTCAGGGGAGAGGGAAAAGGAGTTTTTAAACACTAAGTAGATGCTAACAAAATAATCATCTTTATTCTCCTGCTGTATTCTTTTTGATAATCAGTTGATAAATCAATTAGTAAAAACACAGATCATGTGTAGAAAATGGCTGAGGAGTTTCTATTTTAAGACAAAATTTTTAATAAAACAAAATAAAAATGATTTAAAAGACCCTAAAAATATTCTTAAATGAATTACTTACACGGGAATTATTGAAATGATTACCAACATCTGTGTTTTTAAGAACTTTGATCCTATATTAAATTAAAAAGTTGCTTAACCTAGAGATGATATTTTTACAAGCCCTCCAATAAATGACATAAATTTTCATTTATTCTTGGAATCTAAATGATAGTTTCAGAGTACCTTTGGGGATTTCAGGGAAATTTCTAACTTTTCATATAAAATTAATCAAAAACCACGGTGGGGGGACCAGCAGTTGGTGTAATGACTATGTCTCTGGACTCCCACATAGCTGACTGAGGTTCAGGTCCCGGACCCGGTGGCTTAAACTCACACTGAGCGCGTGTGCATACATGCCCAAGATCCTGAGAGGAGAATGGAGGAGAAGGGATTGCGGCGTGGCCATCGCCCCTGGGGAGTGATTTCTCGCTTTCTGTCTCTCTGCCTCTCTCTGTCTTTCCGGCAAGCACATGTGCCCTGTAGCAAAAACCTCTCAAAAACAAACAAACAAACACACACGGTGGGATCATCTAAGAGATGTCACATACAAATAAAGTTCACGGGAGTGTATTTGGAAAAATGGGAGGAAAAAAGTCACAGAGGACTTCTATTTTCAACGGAGATGGAGTGACAAGGACTAGAGTTACACTTTCTCTGAAACAAAAAAGAGATATCAGAGACAACATTTTTTAAAAGACATGGACAGCAGGTACTGGAGTGGTGGGAACTAAGAGGAGCAGGAAACAAATGAAGCAAGCTCCTGCAGCTTACTGTCTGGAGATAGTTCACAGGCAATGCGCAGAGAGGGAAGCCAGGTGCATGTGAGACATTCCTGAACTGAAGAGACCAAATCTGGAGAGGTTAAGGCAGCTAACGTACATAGGTCTGGAAACCAGAGAGGAGGCCTAGACAGAGAGCTCTGGACATGTGCAAAGGGCCTCTGGTGAATCGTAGCTGAGTACTGATCAGTCATGTGTCTGAAGAAACTGCCCTAGTCTGAGAAAATCACCACCTAAAAGGCTTAGAGAAACAATCACTAGGACTCACACAAATCCTGAAATAATTTCTATTCTCAAAACTCATTAAACTCAGCCAGTGATGTGGTGGTTAGGCTGGCTGGATCCACGATTTGAGTCCTGGACCCTGTCAGCACATGTGGACACACATGCTCAAAATTCCAAAAAGAGAATGGAGAAGGTTTCATGGTGTGGCCATCCCCTCCAGAAGATGCTTTCTCTCCTCTCTCTGTCTCTGTCTCTCTCTCTCACTGGTAAGCCCTGTAGCAATTTCAAAAGTAAAAACAGTGGGGTCAACAAGGGACACAGTTATTACATGCCAGACTCCCACATGACTGATCCAGGGGCTTGAAACTCATGCTGGGTGCACATGTATACATACCCAAAATCCCAAGAAGAGAATGGAGGAGAAGGGACTGTGGTGTGACCATTCCGTCTGGGAGGTGATTTCTCACTTTCTGTCTTTCTGTCTCTCTGGTGAGCACATGCTACCAAATAGCAAATCTCTCTCTCAAAAAAACAAACAAAACAATAATCATGTTAATATAAATGTTTTAAAGAGGTCAACCAAAATGCAGAGATGGTAAAATTGGCTAAAAAAATGAATGCACAACTATAATGTGCCCAGAAAACACCACCTTTAAAAACAAAGGCAAAAATATGCTAAAAGTGAATGAAAGAACAAGTTATTCCAACCTATTATACAGATGAAAAGATAGAAGCAATAGCTATCATTTCCAACAAAACAGATTTTAGAGCAAAGAACAGTCTCAGGAGTCAGGGATGTTATTTCATAATGAAAAACACTTTGGTTCATTATGGCTCTAGCTGCATCTGCTCATCAGCGAGCTACCTAGCCATTCCCTTTGCATCTTCATCATATGTAACCTTCCTTCCTTTAGTCGTGGGACTTCATTTCACTTCGGAAAACATCTTCTCCTCTATTCTGTGCAGTCTTGTACACCGTGAATCAATGTGTATAGTTAAGGACAATCAATTATTTTCCAAAGAATCTGAATCCTGTGTGGAAGAAAAGGGGGCTGAACAGTTGACTGATTCATGTCAGCGTCCCATGAAGGCTGCTCATTAGTTCTGGCCGACCTAGTTCTGATTCTTCCAGGTTATTCAGTTCTGCCTTCCATTTGATGAGCTACATAAACCGACATCTGTCTCTCTCAAAACTTAATTATGTCTTCTGAGTTTCTCATTAAACACCAGCCATTGCAGTCTCCTTTCCTTTGAAAATCCCGAGCTCCTTACTCTTCAGGTCTTTGCATTTGGTGCAGGCTCTATCCGGTGAGCCATTCCTAGAGCTCCCTATACCTGGCCTTTTCTCAGCCTTTGCACCTTTGTTCAAATGTTAGCTCTGCAGAGAGAGCTAAATCTACAGCAATAAATTCACTTACTCACCATCCTTCTGTTACTCTCTCTAACAGGGGTTAGTGCATTATGGCTTCAGGGTAAACACAGCGCACTACCTGGTTTCATAAATAAAGTTTTATTAAAATAAAGCTGCATATCTTTATTTAGTATTGTCTATGGATGCGTTCTCCCTACAATGACAGAATTAAATTACAATAGGCACAGTATGTCTTACAATGCCTAAAATATTTTCTATTTTTCCCTTTGAAGGGAAAGTTGGGGCCAGATGATGGTGCAGTGATACTGCAATGCTCTGGGAGGCTGACTCACCTGGGACGGGTTCCAGTTTGCTTCCAGAGACCTCCCTGAACATCCTTGGCCTATGTAGGCCTTCCATCTAGTAATGGCTGAAGCTACCATGACACTGATGGTGGTGTTGTCTCTCTGTCTCTCACTCCTTCAGTCTCCCTCACTCATGGAAGAGATAAATAAATTTATTATAAAATGAGGAAAAAAAGTTTGCCGATCCCTACTTTATAGAATTATTCTGTTTATTTCCTTATATAACTTATCATCCAACTTATCATAAATATGATCTTATTCATATTTTTAGTTGATTCCTATGTTTCTTCCTAACACTGTAAGAGTCACAATAGACATCTTGCTTGCTTTTACTCACTTATGCATCCCTAATACTTAATCCAGGACCTGCTGAGAGTAGAATTCAACAAATATTTGTGGAAAAGATGAATGAACAAACAAGTGTATCTCATCAACAAGTACTAGTGATGCCATCACTAATGTTCTCCTGTTCCTCTCAAAGACAAATTCCCCTGTGCAATGCCTTGCTCATGTTCTACAATCTCATTCCATGTGTCAAGGCCCAACCCACTTAAGGTGCAGCTGACTGAAGTAGATGGGCATCCGCTAATGAGCAGCCCCCAGTAGACGTGTCAGGATCTTATGAACACTGCACAAAGATAGAATGCATTTCTGAATAAATTCCTTTTTTTTTTTTCCAGAACTTTGAAATTGAGAATGTGGACCAGAAGTTGAATTTATCTTTGCTCAGAAAGGCCTAAATAAGACTGAATTTTTATTTGTTCTTTCACTAAGCCCACTTTTTACTTGAGTTAACTTGAGTACATATCTGTTACATGCATTTAAAGCAAGAAACTGGAACATATCTAAAACTAAAATGGAGCATGTAAATGAGCAATGAGTAACCAACTAAACTCTCACAGGAAAACAGAGACAGTCCTTTAAGAAGTAACAGAAAGAAAGCCTAATGATGACAGGCTGCAACTGTCGGGGCCCAGGACAATAGTAAAACTGCTATCTGGTTTACTATGCCTTTGTGAAAAATTGATTGTCTTTTTATTTGTGGAGAGGTTTTTGTTAAAGGTTGCAGGTGCTCGCCAGACAGACAGAGAGAGACAGAGACAGAAAGCAAGAAATCATCCCCCAGGGAGGTGGCCACACCACAATCCCTTCTCCTCCAATCTCCTCTCTGGATCTTGGGCACACACACACATGCACCCAGCGTGAGTTTAAGCCATCAGGTCTGAGACTTGAACTGCAGTCGACTACTTGGGAATCCAGCGACATGGCCATTATGCCAGCTGTTGGCCTCCCATTTTTTAAAAGCAATTAGTACTAACCAATCACGTAAAAGTGCAATGCTTTGTCATTTAAGTTACTAATAGGAAAATCTAAGTATGCATAAAGTGGTTTTAAAAAATCTTAACTGACAAATTTGGCTAGAAATCAGTTTAACATAATAACTTACCACATGACTGATAAATATTCTATCATAAATTTCTGGGAATTTCAAATAATTTGGAACACAATACACATATAGACATACAAGTATATAATATATTTTTATATATAACTTAAATACAATGTTAAGAAAATTAGAATTACTTAATTTGACAGTGTTTTCCATCTTTATCTAACATATAAAGAATAAGCCTGATTAGTTTAACATCTCTTTTTTGGATGTTTCAGAGGGCCTCTGTAAACATCCAAGAGTTACTTAGAAGTCAAAGATCTTCTGTTAGCACCAAAACTAAAAACAGAAAAAGCAACATTCAACACTTGCTGCTTTATTAAACCAACCATATTAAGATAAACATGATGTTGCTTGATTAATAAAAATCTAGACAAAATATATGTTGAAAATTGTGAAGACTTTCACTTATTAATCGTTTTCTTTTATTACATTTGAAACCAGATCGTTTACTAATGTTATATGAACTTGAAAAGTATTTAAACCAATTTTTATGAGTGCTCTTTTTATAAACCAAATTGAATAGAATTTTTAAGGCCTTTTTCACAGACATGCAACATACAGTACATAACATGACATATTACATGCATACATGCACACACACATCAGGACTAAAAAAGCCAATTTCCCTGGGGTTACTTTGACACTAAGACAATTCACAGAGATACACCATAACCCTTGGCCCAGCGTCAAAAGTCCTGAAAGTGATCTAGAAAACAGTTAAGGGGGGCACATTTAGACAGACTGACGACTGTCCCTGACCCATCTTGACAAAAACAAGACTGACAAAGACTAAAAAAATCAAGATAGTGCACCCAAAGACAAGCAGGGTGATGACTGGTCCTGTCCCATTTTCAAAGACAAGACAAAGCAAGACAGTGTACCCTGAAATCACTGTCACCAGGGGCCCGAAGTGCCGTCACACTCGGGGCCAAGGACCTGGAGGTTCCCCTGCATCCAGCCCTCCTAAAGTCCCACCAGGAGAGCTCTCAAACCAAGATAACCAGAATATTACCAGATTCAAGCACCACCAGTCACTCCAATTTCTGATCCATGTTTGGGAGGCCTCCTTACCCCTCTTGGGACCTGGGACAGGATGTAAGGAGCATCCTCGTTGGGGTGTTATTCAGCTACTCTAAGGTTCCCAGATCTCGCTGGGGCCTCCAAATGTGGTAGAGTGCCACCAAATGAACGACCACCAAAGTCAGATTAAGTTTAAAGGGAGTCTTTATTAGCTTTCCAGAGACTAAAGTCTGAGGCTTGAGTGGGAAGGGGACCAAGAGTCAAAACTATAGCCCCAATTGAAGTTTGAGTAGTCTTTTTATAGGGGTTAGATATAAAGAGCCTATATGGTTTTCCATAATATATTTTGTTTATTTTTTTAAAAAGTTTCAGTAAAGCGTGTATGAACTCTCTGGAGAGAGAGACAGAGACAGAGGCAGAGAAAGTGAGAATCACTTCCGTGAAGAGAAGGCCATGCCACCCTCCCTTTTCCATTTCCTCTCTAGATTTTGGGCACACCACACACACAAATGCGGCAAATTGCTGGGTCTGGGGCTCAAACAGCACAGCTAGCAATGCAGGATCCAGTAACCTTAACCTCCATGCCACCTGTTGGCCCTGTATTTTACTTTTATTGAAGTTTTCCTCAGAAAAAGTAATAGTGCAGCTAAGGTGGATTTATTCAATTTTATTATTACATTGCACATTTTCAGGGACTTAAATGAGAATTTAAATGGCTTTCAAATACAAAGAATGTGAACTATTTTTCAAATATAAATTTTCTCACATGCTATGAAGTTGAGCAGAATTATTTTCTTTTAGAATTCCCAGGAAATCTTCACTGTAGGTCCTGAAATCGGAAACATAGGTTATGATTCTGCTATATAAAAAAAGATCACAGTTGGCTGACTGTATAACATCGAGATTATTAGTTCTTAACAAATATCTCTCTAGGGTACTATTCTAAAATTGTAAATGTCTAAATCTTGAGTACTGTGGCATTGAGTAAATTGATTTTACATGAAGGTTTTCTGGAATTAATAAAATGTCAATGCTTAAAATTGACTTAGAGAGCCACAAAAGTTTCTGAAGATCACCTCTACCTGTAGCTTTTATTGGTATTATTATCAGCTCACACATTTGATGATGACCTGTTTATGAAACATTTTGTTAGTAACATAACATTATGAAAACTAGTGGTATATTCTTAGCTTTATTCATTTTATGAAATCTATACTTAAGTTTCCAGTTCTATCATAAATAGCTCCATGTGTTTCTCCTGCCTATATGATAAAGCCCAGTATTTCCACTCTGAACTTTTTGATTTTTTTTTTTAAACTTAACCTGTGGCCTCAAGATCTCAAGGAATAATTTCCAATTAGAGGTCTTGTTTTCCTTTGTTAATAGATAATTGGGAAAAATAGCATGTAACGGGATTGCAAACATTCATTGAAAACTGATTTTGAGTAGAAGTTTATTTTGGTGCAAAAAAGTTTTTAATCTATGTGTAGTTTTTTTTCTGCAAAATGTGCACCTCCTATGGAAGACCCATCACATGTATGTAAAAGCTACTAAGAATAACACACATAAGACTGAATCATAGTTCAAGAAAAGCAAGTAAACTGTGTCTCCAAAGGCATGGGTGTATATCTCCAAATAGGTTGTGAGATTTTAGCAGTACATGAGAGGTTATGTTCATAATCTGCTGGCCTCTTAGAATTAAGCACACATTTCTCCAGCACGATGCTAATAACTTTATGAGAATATTTTTCTTCATGTATACTACTTTGCTGATACACAGCTATTTCTTTAACTAAATTCTAATTTCAGGTGAGAATAACATCTTATTCTTAGTTGTAGTTCCCATAGTTCTCATAGATATAGGATGAATATGTTAGTTAATAAATGAACAAAGAAATGAATAAATGACAGAGAGCACTGTTACTGACAGTAATAAAGGGAAGCGCTCATGAATGTCTCAGAAAACCCTGAGCCAGTTTATATTTATGAAAATTGCATGATGCAGGAAATAAAAGGTCAAATTATAGGTGACATTGATAATAAATTCTAGATTACATTGGTAATAAAATTGTGGTAGGGTACAAATATGTGAGATATTCTGGAATATCCTATGTCTTGTAACTATGTCAAGTCTTAATTTCTACAGTTAGGAAGTGGTTGTGTTCTAGAATTAAGTAGAGATGGGTAGACATAATTCCAAAGTAGTTCTTTAATGTTTTCTCATCAGAGCTTGATAGGTGTTGCAGTGTGCTTGCTGACTGCTTTAGCCCATTTGAGCTGCTAACACAAAATACAAAGACTGGGTAGCTTATGAACTATAGAAATGTATTTCTTTCAGTTCTGGAGACTGAAAATCCAAGACTAAGACACTCACACATTTAGTTTCTGATGAAAGCTTACCTTCTAGTTGATAGATGCAATTTCATGTTCTATTATTAAATAATTGAGAAGATGAGGAGTCTCTCTGAGATCTCTTCCATAAGGGCATCCTATTCATGAGGACTCCTCCCTCATGACCTACCATCTTCCAAAAGTTATACCTTTGAATACCATCACCTTGATGGTTAAAATGTCAAAATATGTTCATCAGAGATATAAGTGAATATAGATACAAAAATTCTCAACAAGATACTTGCAAACCGTATCCAACAGCATATAAAAAAATACTATCCATCATGACCAGGTAGGCTTTATTACAGGGATGCAAGGGTGGTTCCACATATACAAAACCATAAATATAATATACGTTATTGACAGAAAGAAAGGTAAAAACCATATGATCATTTCAATTGATGCAGAAACAAAGCATTTGACAAAATACAACATTCCTTCATGATTAAGACTCTCAGTAAAATCAGCATAGAAGAATTGTTTCTCAGCATAATAAGAGCTATCTATAAAATCCCTATAGTTAACATTATACTAAATAGGGAAAAGCTGCAAGTTTTTCCACTAAAAACTGATACAAGACAAGGCTGCCCACTCTCTCCACTCCTATTCAATAAAGTACTAGATGTCCTAGCCAATGAGAAATAAAAGGCTTTCTAATAGGGAAAAAAGAGTTTAAATTATCTCTGTTTGCAGATGATATGATTGTATACATAGAAGACCTAATAATATCCACACACAAAAAACCTCTTTAAGTAATAAATGCATATAGTGAAGTGGCAAAATATGAAATTAACTTACAAAGATCTATAGCATTTCTAATACAAACAAACAGACAGAGGCAGAACTGAAGAAAGTAATCCCATTTACCATAGCTACAAAAAGTATAAGATACTAGGAATAAAACTAACCAAGGAAGTCAAAGAACTCTATAAAGAAAACTGAAAATCTTAAAAAAGAAATAGGAAATGATACAAAACAGGAGAAAGACATCCCGTATTCCTGGATTGGGAAAATTAATACAATCAAAGTGACAATCCTACCCAAATTAATCTATATATTTAATGCAATTCTTATAAAATTACAAGAGACATTCTTCACAGATCTAGAAAAGACAATCAGAATACGTCTCGAACCATAAAAGACCTAATATTGCCAAAGCAATCCTATGCAAAAAGAGTGGAGTGGAGGCATCTCATTTCCTGACCCCAAAATAAATTACAAAGCTGTGATAATCAAAACAGCATGGTATTGGCACAAAAACAGACATGAGGACCAATGGAACAGAGTAGAGACCCCAGAAATAAATCCCAAAACAATCCAGTGTGAAAAATAAAATATATTTAGCAAATAGTGTTGGAAAACTGGGTATTCACCTGTTAAAAGATAAATCTGAATCGCAATTAACAAAAATCAACTCAAAGTAGATCAAAGATCTAAACCTAATACCTCAAACTAGAAAGCTACTAGTAGAAAACACTGGAGAAACTCTGGGAGACACTGGGGTAGGCAAAGACTTCTTAAACAAGACCCTCCCAAAGCACAGGCAATAATCCCCAATATAGATAAGTGGATTACATCAGATTAAGAATTTTCTGCATGGGACCAGCAGTTAGCGTAATGGCTATGTCGCTGGACTCCCATGTAGTCGACCATGGTTCACGTCCTGGACCCGGTGGCTTAAAACTCATGCCAGGCGCGTGTGCGTGCGTGCCTAAGATCCTGAGAGGAGAACGGAGGAGAAGGGATTGCAGCGTGGCCATCCCCCCTGGGGGGTGATTTCTCACTTTCTGTCTCTCTGTCTCTCTCTGTCTGTCTGGCGAGTGCACGCGCCCTATAGCAAAAACCTCTCAAAAAAAAAAAAGAATTTTCTGCACAGCAAAGGACACAGATATGGTTCATTGCCTGTTGATGATGACGTGTACAATATTCTCAACTGGGCTGGTCTGAGGTTTACATCATGCTGGGTAAAGTCTCTTTACAATCTGAATGATGTACAGCATCATTTAGTTGAATGTATAAACAATAATAATAACTACAAATAAAACCTAAATTAATAAATAAATAAATAAACAAAATGTCAAAATAAGAATGGGGAAGGGCACAGACACTCAGACCACATTGTTTACAGCACAGGGTGTTTCATAAAGGTAAAACAGAGTTTCTTGTGCAGGGTTGGGATATCCCTTTCTATTGAAATCAATGAACATTTCTCAAGCTTTTATTGAGGCAGAGGTCCTTCTCCAGGGCATAGGGACCTGGTGGTAGATGAAACAGGTCCCCGTTCTCTCTTGGTCTTTGGAAATGACAGATATAGCTCAGTCTCATAAACGCTATTGTAAATATTAGTGTCCAGGGCATTATTAGTACAGTTTTTCTGGAAGAAGCAACACACAAGACTTATAAGATAAGGAGTTTGTCATATTAATTAGCAGCAAATAATATTCCAGATAGAAAGATCAATCTTAGGCCAATCAGTGGCATGGTAGTTACGATGGCTGGATCCCACATGGCTGACTGCTATGATTCAGTACTGGATATGTAGCTTGAAAAACATGCCAGGTGTTTGTGTGTGCATGTCCTACATGACAAGAAGAGAATAGTGAAGGGATCTCTACTGGGAGATGATTTCTCACTTTCCCTCTCTCTCTCTGACTCTCTCCAGTGAGCATACTCACTCTATAGCAAAATTTAAAAACAAACAAACAAAACAAAACAAAAACCTTGGTGGTTAAATATTTAGGGAGACCTGAAGTTGAAAAGTGAGTGAAATACTTTAAATGATCAGAAACTTATTCTGCTCTAGTATAACAGGATGGAAATGGGTGAAGGGGAAAAACTTTGCAGTGAGCAGGGTTCAGATCATGGCATAACTTGTAAGTCATGTATTACAGGCATTACCCTGAGGACAGCAGGGAGCGGCACTTAGGTAAATTCATTAGAACTGTACTGTGGAGAATAGATTGCAGGGGAGATTAGAAGAAGGTGTTATCAGAGGAAGGTGCGGTGATGTAGGTGAACCATGAGGCTGACTGAAATAGAGAGAGGGGCCAGGGGCAGGGAGAGAAGTGAACAAAGTTGAGAGATATCAAAGGGTTTCGATTCAAGCTGGCCTATCGATTTTTCTGTTGAAAGCAAAGTGAAGAAAGTGAGTCAAAGATAAAGCTCAAATTTTACCCTAAACACATTTTAGGATCGGGGCTTGCAGTAGAATTTGTGTGAGAAAGGAAAAGATAAAGAGTCTTCATTGTTTTGATCCACTAATGTGCAGGGTCTTATTTGTTATCACAACATAACCAAGATATTTCTATCTGATACAAACCATGAAGAGTAAGAGTGACATGTATGTGTGTGTGTATATTATGAAAACTTCAAACGAATGTGAGTCTGAGGGCAGTTTTGTCTTTCATCTAAACCACGTTGTCATCTTAATCTATGTATGACTGTGACGAAGCCAGTGAGAAATCAATGGGAAAAAAAATTGTTTATTTTTTTTGTTATTTTTTTTCAAAGAACATCAAGTTCATGGGTCCCTTTTAATTGACAAGTGAAAATATTTGTGAATATAGTTATGCTCTATTGAGGGAAAACAGTACTTTCTCTTTCCTTGTCCCTGTCCATTTCTAGAGCTGAAGTGGCTCAGCTGGAACCAGTGGCTACTTCTTGAAGTGAGTAATGTGTTATAGCCAAGACTTCCTTTGAATTTTATGTCAATAAAACGCCGTAAGGCTAAGCTATTTTTGCCTGTTGTTCGCACACAAAATATTATATCCTGACATTACCCACAATAGATCATTTTAAAAGCTATAGCATGATCATGGTCAGCCAGTGGTGCAGTTTTTAAAGCACTGGACTCCCACACGGCCTACAGTGTATTGAGTCCTGGATCTGGAAGCTTGAAACTCATGCCATACACAAGTGTGTGCATGCCTAACATCCCAGGAGGAGAACAAAGGAGAAGGAATTGTGGTGTGGCCATTTCCCCTGTGGAGGGGGGATTTCTCACTTTCCTTGTCACTGTGTCTGTCTCTCTATTGAAACAAGTACACATTCCCTATGGTGAAAACAACAATGACAACAATAAAAAAAGTTACAGCATAATCTTAATGGTAACAACTAGTTTCTTGTCAAACCCTATGAACTTATACTGAGAAAATGATTATTTCAAAAGAAAGCAATGGAAAAATGCAAAGTCTAACAGAGAAATAAACCAAACTTTTTTTTTATTTTGGAGGGACATTATTTCCAAGGATTCTCTCCTCTCATTAGATATGTAACTTGCCTCCTTCTTTATCCTGAGAAAATGGAGTCTCACTGTAAATATTTCATGGGAATCTGACTTTCTTTAGGGCTCTGACCTATTTTTCTTCTGGCTTATTTACAGCTTGCGCTCACACTGAAATGTGCTATGTTGAGCATGTAATACGTAAAGTAGTCTCTCCCCAGCTCTTGGTAATTTGAATAAAATGAGTTCAATTTTCCTGCTGTTCCTATCTAGAAATATGCAAAACCTACCTTATTTTCGACTAGTAGAGAAAAATCAATACCCAAAGACTAGTCTAGTCTTTTTATGCTTCAAAATTAGAATAAACAATGACAGCGACTATATTTACTGTGGGAATATGAAATAGTAGAACAACCCATTTTGTCATCTCATTTAACAGAAATGTGGGTAATGTAATATAACTGTTCAACTGTTAAGTAATTAAAAAAATAAAACAAAGAAAAAATTCTAGTTATAAAGCTAACAGTTTTATATATATATATATGTATATGTGTATGTGTGTGTGTGTGTGTGTGTGTGTGTGTGTGTATGTGTATATATATACATATATACATAAACTCTTACGTAGATTTTTTCCCCCTAATATGGCACAGTCTCAAGTGAGAGGAGAAGAAAAAAAAACATATAGTGCTGAAAAGGGAGGGCTGAATTCCTAAGTTATCATTTGTAAGATAAGCCATGTTGCCCATGGGAGATTTATCCCCCTTAACAACATATATGTGAGTGGTTATTGTAGTGCAGTTTTGTCAAGGGAACTTAGCAACGAGATAAAATAACAGCTGTATATTTTGTAGAGAAGTTTGCTTAGGAAGGCAGTTGCCATGGGAACGCCTGGCAATAGCGATTTGGTTTTGTGTAGTATGAAACTGATGAGTTTACTTTGTCTAGATTATTTTCCATCCATTGGCAACTTCTGAGAGGAAAAGAAACTAGTCTTTTCGGTCTATTTGCATATTAAAAGCGACCTACTTCATTTCAAAACAGAGGTGGAGAAACTTTTATTGACTAGCCTCTTCACCAATGAATCACATACTTATACCCCCAAAATGGATATTTTGTAGATTTACAGCATTTCAAAGGAGCTCTGACTGCCTCAGCTTTTGTACTGTAGCCCAGCTTTAGGGAAAGGAGTCACATTCAATTACGTCCTCAGAAATTTACTTAAAATAGTTGCAGCTGGGAGATGTAAAAAATCTTATGAATGAGCAGAAACGAAGTGAATTATACTCCATGGGGAAGTCTCTCAATGAAAATCTGGTAAACAGACCTGAAGGAAAAAAAAAAAAAAAAAAAAACAGGGAAGCAGATGCTGACTGATAAGAATTTGCTGATTTTAACAGGGAGACACCAGCCTGGATGGGCTGGGATTTAAAGTAGGACTCTGCTAAGCTGTTTTCTCTTTGCAGGTGGCTAGGCTTCAGGGAAATGAAATATCTTGATAAAAAAGATGAAATGCATCTCATCTTTGACAGGGAAAGCAGGCGTTTGCTTCTGGCAGTTCTAGGAATTTAAGAGGACTAGGATTTGCATATGTCTTCATGTTGTGAATTGGTGGCACAGCATCAGAATATCTATACTCTCTGTCAACCCAGTCCTGCCCAAAGGATGAACAAAAGAGAAACTCACAGACCCCTCCTTAAGCACTCTCTTCCCCTGGGCTTCTGCATCAGTCTTTAGTAAGAAAAGCTATCTTGCATGTGCTTCTAGAGAGTAGGGATTGTTCTGAAATATGTAGGAATTCTTTATCTCATGCTGGGTTTAGAAAGAGCTCTCTCAACCAGTATCTAAACTCTTTTTGTCAAAGCAAAACTTGAAAGGTTATGGAAAGATAGGGAGATTGGAGCTTTATATTTGCTTGTTTGTTTTAAAGTCACTGCAAGGGGGCTAGCAGGTGGGGTAGTGGTTAAGGCACTGGACTCCCACGTGGTTGACCATGGTTTGAGTCCTGGACCTGGAAGTTTGAAACTGATGCCAGGCACAAGGGTGTGTGTGCTTAAAATCCTGAGAGGAGAATGGAGGAGAAGGGATTGCGGCATGGCCAACCACCCTCACTTTCTGTCTCCCTGTTTCTCTCTGTCTCTCTGGGAGCACACACACCCTCCAGTTAAAATCTCTCAAAAAGGTAACAAAATAAAGTCACTGCAAGAATTAAGAAATGAAAAAAAGAAACTATTGATCTTATCAAAATCTACCTTTCAGTTACGCAAATGTAAAAGATTTTCATCTTGCTGAATAAGCTTGACTCTTTTCTTTTTTCTCTGAGATTGGCAGAGTGGTCCGGACATTTATCTCCCTTTTATCTTTTCTGACTAGTTTACAGACATAGTCAATGATGTGGAAGAAGTATATGAGGAAGTCCTTGAATTAATTTGATGGAAACCAACTCCTTATGTTTTTTCAGGCATACTTTGGCAGTTTAAGGTCATATTGTAGAAAACTGCATTTGATTTTTGACCAGGGGATATTTACACGATGATTTCATCCTACCCCTAATTATCTTTGCATGTGTGTCAAATAATAATTTGACAATAATTAAAATAGTGAACATTCATTTAACGCACATTGTGTATCTAGTGTTGTGATTTCAGTGTAATTAATTCTTTGCATCTTCAACATAACACTGTAAAGTCAGGACTATTATTATGTTCACTGTATAAATGAGGAAACTGAGGTACAAAGAGGGCATATAGCTTGCTCAAGTTCTCTAGATGGGTTTGTTTTGTAGCTCATGTTTGTGACACAGCCTGACTGGAGAACCAGGATCCTAAGCCCATTTCTAAGCTGCATGTACCTCACTTCACAGCTTTAGATGACATTCTAGACTGTCCTCCATCCCTGTGTTTACCTCCACCCAGCATCTGAGAGTTGAAAGCAACAGTGTACAGTCAAAGAATTTTGGAGAATATCATAGTTCACTCACCAAATCACATTTTTCCATCTACTTTTTGTTGTTGTTTTTTTCAATTTTGCTATAAGGCACTTGCACTGGCCAAAGGGAGACAGAGGACAGAGAGAGAGGGACAGTGAAAAAGCATCCAACAGTGGGGATGACCATGCTACAATCCCATCGCCTCCATTTTTCTCTCAGGATTTTGGGCATGAATGCATGCACATGCATTGAGAGCCACTGGATCCAGACTCATGCTATGAAATTGGTCCTGTGGCATCCAGTTGTCTTAACCACCACATAACCATATGCTTCTCCATATACTTCTAATTAAATTTTACTATTAAGCTAGAGTATACTCAGCTACTCAGAACCATTTGAGATTCTCAAAAATACTTAAAGACAGAAGTACATAAGAACGGAATATAGAGACTACATCAATAGAATAATATAAATTAAAATTAAACCAGAGTCCCCTTAGTTTTAAAATGTTTATGAATAGATATGACAAGCTACTCTTTATCTTCATTTTGGGAGTAATAAATATGTGTTTGTCATTATTATTAGAAATCACACAAGTTATGAAATTTTGCTGATGCTTGGGAAGAACGGAGTTCTGCCTTCCATAGAGAATCTCCCAAAAGAAACACATATGACAGAGGCTGGAAGGATAGATCATTCTGTTATTCTATGAATCGTGATATTTACAAATTTATTTCATTATCCAAAGTTCCTATATTCTGATATAATTATTATATACATTCTCTCATTTAATAACTCTTTAATAAAACTTGAGAAAAATTTGAGACTATCAGAATTTGCTCCTTAATGCTGTGTTAAAGTAAAACATTATTTTAAATTGAATTTGAATATAATAAAATAGTTGCTTCAATTTAAAAATTAAAAACATAAAAGGTATATGTAATGGTACATGTGGTATAGTCACTTTAGCAAAAGTAGACAATATTATTCTTAAGAGAAATCTCTTCTTTGATTTATGTCATCTTGTATTTACTTTTCTTATTTCCCTTTCTTCACTGAATGGAAGGAAAAAAAAAAAAAAAAAAAAAAAAAGCCCTAGCAGCCGATTCAGGGAGATTTCAGAGTCCAAGCGTACAAAGTAAACAGGTGCTAATGCTCAAAATTGTGTCCATCTGTGATTGCTGTGTGTCTAGGAAATGCCTTTCAATCTGCTCAGAAACACCACTGACTGAGATATATTAGTACAGGTGCTGCCCCCTGCTTAGGTACTGTTTGATTAGATCCATTACGCATTAAGCCAGAGGTCTAGAAAGAGTTCACTTTCTAATACAGTAGATAAGGGTTGTTTCTATAAACACTCTAAATGTATTTTCTTGTTGAAAGCATGGTGTGCACTTCAAAAACATCGCTCATAATTGAGCAAGTCAAAGCTTTTTAAGAAATAATGCCAGATTTACCTCATGATGGGGCAAGGGGGCTGCTGAACTCTGGAATGAATTACAGAGAATGTGATGAGGTTACATGCTGAGATTTTAGGAAACTCAGATCTCTAACTCTGCTTGCCAAATCCAGACCAGTCCTGACATTGTTATTTCTTGCCAGAACTTACTACTATTTTTCTTCCCTAACCCACACTGGTGTGAGAAAAGTTTGTGGAAAAGTGGAAATATGAGATGATTTTGATGCAAACATGTTTGAAATGAGATAATTAAATATTGAATTTTGAAATATTATTTTTTCATAATGCAGATTTTCTATGAACTTTTGGAAGATTTTCCCCATGCCCACACACACACACACACACACACAAACACACACACACACACACACAGTCTGCATATACTCAAAAGTTCAAGCAAGATGTTGGGATAAAGAGGAGTTGAAAAGCAGTTACGACTGATATTTATGGTGTGAACTTCTGGTCAGGGAAACTAACATTCAGTCTCGTACAGATTCCAAAGGATGTACCATATGTGTTCTCTAATAAATACTAAAATTGGCTTTGAATAAACGTGGAATTAGAAGTACTTTGTCCCTATAGGGCTCGATTTGAACACAACTTAAGATTTTAAAATGTGGTTACGTGGGTGTTTTAATTTATCAAACATGTTTTTATTCTAATTAATGTTGGTTTTCATTATAACTATGGCAAACATTCTTTGAATTATTTGTCTGCTCCTGACCCTGAGTCTTATTGATGCTTCTTCAAATCCAAATGCTCCCAGAAGTGACTCCCAGCATCTCTGATGAGACTTTCTTATGGCTATGATCAGCTGAAACAGAGTTCCTCTGATTCAGACTAGTCTCATCACAGTTAGTTCCCAAGGACTTTATAATTGGGATTGAGACTGATCCAATTTCTTTCTCTCAGACTGGATCCTTACCCTGTTTGAAGCTTTGGGTGGCCTTGACTTCTGCCATGTAGAACAGTGACAGACAAAGCCAGATGCAAAGAGAGAAGAATGAAGTAGACATACAGAGGATGTCTTTCACTAAGACCTTTCATTCCAGATGGGTCTTTGAAATAATTCAAAGCATCTGTGATTCAGGCTTTCTTTTTTCTTCTTAAAGTGTTTCATTCTGGAGAAAATGAAAATACAAAAAAAACACATCTTTGTAAGATGTATAATTGTATAGTAAGATATACATGTTTTGTGACATAAAAACTATGATAGCATTATGAGCATAGACTATTATTAGAAAATCAGTAAATGATGCCACACTTAAACTCATCCTTAGAAAAATTCGTGAATGTGATAGTTGGTAAAGACAACAACAAATGTCAAAAAATTCAAATTTATAAAAAACTACAACATTTGAATAACTTTACAGTAATTTGATATGTAACTAAAATATACAAACATGATTGGAGAAGTTGTAAAAGGCTCAGGGAATTTCCCTCTATTCATTCTAAATGTCAATAGCTTTAGAAAATGGAGTAACACATTTCTGATGGGCTAAATAATATCTCTATCTGATATATATATGTATATATATATATATATATATATACATATATATATATATTTATGTCAGTGACTGTCAATTATGAATTAGCATTTGGTGGTAGGTAAGAAAGTATGTATTTACCATGAAAATTTTATCATATGTATCTTCAAGCTATTGGAAATTGCTCACTTGTAATCCAACTTATCTACCTAAGCTATCATGTTTATTTCCTTATTATCCATGGCATACCATAGCATACTTCTAAAACTCAGAACAGTTCCAAATGTATTAATATTCTTTTTTATGTATCTCTCTTTAGATTCATCTGAGCATTGATGTTAAAGTTTTTAAAGAAGAAGATATGGTAAAGGACTGAGAATTATACAGATATTTTGTCAAGGTTAACTTCTAATGGGACAATCTATCTTTTTATCATTATTCAACATGTAACATACCTGCCAACTATAGGTCTGTGTTAATTCTTTTATAATGTAACTCTCACTTAAGGACTTACCAATCTATGTGAAATGCAAAATCTGAAATAAAATTATATGAAGATTTTGTTGTCTTAGTCTGCTTTGTGCTGTTATAGGAGGATACCTGTGACTGGGTAATATATATAGGAAAAAAATTAACTTATTCTCAGTTCTAGGAAGTCTGAATCTGAAAGGCCATCATCTGGCAAAGGCCTTCTTATTGTGTTATAATGTGGTGGATGCCAACACCTGGAAGGACAAATGGAGGATAGGAGTGGGAACAAAGGAGACCAGAAACACCTTTTAATGAGAAACCTATTCTCATGATAATGAACCCACTCCTGGGATGAAAAACCTTCTCTGGTGACAATGCCATCAATCTAGTAATGAAGGCAGAGCCCTCATGGTTTAATAACTTGTTATAAGTCCCACCTCTTTAAAAAAATATTTATTATTATTATTATTATTTTTAATTTGACCAGAGAGAGAAAGAGAGAAAGAGAAATTGAGAAAACAAGTCTCTAGGTCCGGGATTTGAACTGCAATCAGCCATTTGGGGGTCCAGTACCTTAACCACGATGTCTTTGTTGGTGCCAGTCCCACCTCTTAAAACTATTAGGATGGCAATTAAATTCCCACAGGAATTTGGAAGGTGATAAACATTTAAACTACAGCAATTGCCAAAGTCCAAATAAACAGAGTAAACATAATCACCATCCTTTATTTATTTAATTTTTTCTCTAGGGCACCTTTGTTCACCAAAGAGTGATAGAGAGAGGGAGTAAGAAAGCCCTCACCCTCCATCCAGCTTCTTCCCACGTCCCCCAGGGAGGATGACTATGCCACAATATCTTCTCCTCTATTCTTCTCTTGGGATTTTAGGCATGCACACAACATGCACCTGGAGGGATTTTTAAGCCACCAGATTGGTACTCAAACTGCTCAGTTGGCTGTGTGGGATCCAGCTGCCTTAAACACCATGCCGCTTGGCTGGCCCTCATCATTTTTTTTCTACTTAAATTTTTGATGAACAAAATGGTCTCCATTGTTTTCACAAATTTCCTTGAATTAGAAGAGTTGCTGATGGAATTGTGAAAGAAAAAGTAATCTCTCGATGGCTTTCCCTGTTTCCCAAATTAAACTAAATAGAATGATTTTAGGTAAAAACATTTAAATCTTATACCACTAATCTGCCAAATATGAAGAAACATTCACATATAAATGTATAATACAAATATAAATGGTCATTTATAAAATAACAATTTTGAATAGAAGATTCTTAAGGAAGTCATTTCAGCCCTAAAGTCATTCAGAATATGAAATCCTAGTGGCTTTCACTGATGAGCAAAAGGACTTCAGGCTTTGCCTCTTTCCATTGTCAATACCAACAGAAAATTTAAAACAATGAACAATAATCTGCTTCAGTAACCACCACAGAACAATATAAGTTTCTATTATTTTCCTCTTTCAAAATTCTCATGAAACTGAGAACTGCCTAAACTAAGATCAGGAAAAACGGATATCTTAATTTAATTGATTTCAACTTCTATAATGTATTGTTCATATTATTTTTAAGAGCTGAAGATATTTATATAAGCAGTATGGCTACTTTAAGTTTCAAAACAAATTGGGAAGCTTTAAATAGTCTTAATAGTAAAAATTAATTTCATTTAAAATACCTGGAAATTAGAAGTTAATATGGAGATCCTGCATTTAAAACAATCTCTTTAAAATACAACTATAGTTATGAAAGATTCTGTTTCTTTAAAATAATAATTGACTCATACCTATTAGGATGGCTTTTTATCAAAGAGAGAGAGATAGAGAGAGAGAATAACAGATGTTGGTGAGAATATGAAGAAATTAGAACCCTTGTGCACTTATCGTCAACAATGTAAAACAGCATAGCCACTATGAAAACAGTGTGGTGGTTTCTCAAAAAATTAAGATAAACCAATAGAGATTATACAATCCAAAGAACACAAAGTAAAAATAGAGAAGAAAATATAATTTTGCTTCAGGAAACCATTCAGCATAACAAGATACACATAACGGAGACACAAGATAACCTTCCTAGAAGGAAAAGAGAAACAAAAATGGCAGAGCCATTTCTTTCGTTCACAGTAGCATCAGAAATAACAAAACACTAAGTAATCAATACATTATAGTTAAAAAGTGCTACCGTTGTGTACAGAATACAACAAAACACTGCTGTGATAAAGAGAATTTGTATAAATGGAGATTATTTCACACATATGGATGAGAAGCGTTAATATCACTAAGACGGCAATACTGTCCAAACTACTCTATTGACTTAATGCAACTGTCATCAAAATCCCAATGAGCACTTTTGGATTCCTGCAAAAATTAAGCTGATGCTAAATTTTAAATAGAAATGCAAAGTACTTAAAATATACAAAACAATATTGAAATGAAGAGCAAAGCTAGAAGACTTAGGTTTCACAATTTCAAAACTTACTCTAACTCTACAGTGATCAAGACAAGGTCCCAGGGACCAGCAGTTAGTGTAATGGCTATGTCACTGGACTCCCACGTAGTCGACCGCGGTTTGTGTCCTGGACCCGCTGGCTTAAAACTCACGCTGGGCACGTGTGCATGCGTGCCCAAGATCCCAAGAGGAGAATGGAGGAGAAGGGATTGCAGTGTGATCATCCCCCCTGGGGGGTGATTTCTCGCTTTCTGTCTCTCTGTCTCTCTCTGTCTGGAGAGCACACACGCTCTATAGCAAAAACCTCCCCCCTCCAAAAAAAGACTAGGTCCCACTGGCATACCAATAGACATGAGTATCAATGAAAAAGACATGATAGTCCAGTAATCAAGTAATTTTTATGGCTGACCAACATTCCTCAAAATTTTCAAAGTAATTTAATTCATAAAGCATAATAAGTTCAAGTGTTGTTGGGATAGTAAAGATCTACAAAAAAAGTTGAATCTAAATCCTTGATATTTATACAAAAACAAATTTAAATGTAACATGGAAAAACTATATGACTTAGAAGAAAAAAATAAACATTTTTGTTAGTGTAGGCCAAGAGTTTTTAGTTATGACAGGATATTCAGAAACAGCTAAAGAAAAAAACAAACTATAAATAGAATTTTATTAATAACAAGATTTTTATTCATCAAAAGATACATTTATTCTGACCAACAGATGGCATAATGGTTACATTACTGGACTTCCATGTAGTTGCTCATGGTTCAAATCCTGGACTGGTGCTTTAAAACTTATGCTGGCTCTGTGTGTGTGTGTGTGTGTGTGTGTGTGTGTGTGTGCGCGTGCCCAAACTCTTTTTTTTTTTTTTTTTTT
>NW_006159510.1:181385-183703 GCF_000334495.1 Tupaia belangeri chinensis
TTTGGAGAGGGCGCATGCACTCGCCAGAAAGACAGAGAAAGACAGAGAGATAGAAAGTGAGAAATTCCCTCCCCAGGCGGGATGGCCATGCCGCAATCCCTTCTCCTCCTTTCTCCTTTCGAGATCTTTGGCATGCACGCACACGCACCTGAGTGCCCAAGATCTTGAGAGGAGAATGGAGGAAAAAGGGTTGAGGCATGGCCATCCTCCCCAGAGGGGGGGTGATTTCTTGATTTTAGTCTCTGTCTTTCTCTTTCTGTCTCTCTGGAGAGTACACAGACCCTATAGCAAAACTGTCTCTCCCCCACAGAAAAAGGACATTTATTAAAATTAAAAAATCAATTTTGAACTGGCAATCTTTACAAATCATATATCTGATAAAAGATATGGAAACAGAACTTTTTCAACAAAGTAATAAATAGGAAAAAAATCTCAATAAAAATAATGGCAAAAAGACTTGCAATCATATGAGGAGGTCTTGACAAAGTTGAGAAAAAAATGTACATTTTGTAAAAAAAAACGCATGTATCTAATAATTTTTGCACCAAAATATACTTGTATTTTAATTTCATTTTCCCACTTTTTGAAGTTCCTTCATACTTTACCAAAAATATAAATGAATGACTAATAAGCATGTGGAAGGAGAATCAGCAGCAATCATCAAGAAAATGTGAATTAAGATGTAGCATCACTTCACATCTATAGAAAAGCTGTAAAATAAATGATAATAAGCATTGGAAAGAATGTACAGAAAGTGAAATCTTCACACATTGCTGATGAGGATGTAAAATGACATAGTTACTTGAGAAAATAGTATGTCAGTTTCTCAAATAGTTTCAGATAGAGTTAGCATATGAGACAACAATTCCAATTCTAGGAATCCACTCAAAGATATGAGTATGCATGTCCACAAAAAGACTTGTAGTCAAATGTTCAGAGCAGCGTATTTCTAATAGCTAAAAACGTGGGAAAAAATGCAAAATCTGGTGTATCATACAATGGAATATTATTCAATAATAGAAAGGAACTATGTACAGAAACATGGTAGAGTACAAATTTATCACTAGAATGTGATGCTAACTGAAAAAATTCAGATACAATGGTATACTGCATTTATATGAAATGTCCAGAAATGCCAAGTCTATAAAGACAGAAAGTAGATTAGTAGTTGGTTAACTGGGGGTAGAGATAGGAATGGGGATTGACTACCCATAGGCATGAAATATCTTTTTGGAATTATAAAAATGTTCTCAAATTAGATTGTTGGCAAATGTCTGTAAGTACACCAAAAATTGTTAAATTGTATATTTAAATCAAATAAATTTTATGATATGTAATAAAGTTGTTATTTAAAAATGTTAACTTACTCGGGACCAGCAGTTAGAGTAATGGCTATGTCGCTGGACTCCCATGTAGTCTACCGTGGTTCAAGTACTGGACATGGTGGCTTAAAATCACGCCGGGCGTGTGTGCGTGTGTGTCCAAGATCCCGAGAGGAGAATGGAGGAGAAGGGATTGTGGCATGGCCATCCCCCCTGGGGGGTGATTTCTCGCTTTCTGTCTCTCTGTCTCCCTCTGTCTTCTCTGGTGAGCGCCCATGCCCTATAGCAAAAATATCTCTTAAAAAGAAAAAAAGAATGAAAAAAATAATAAAAATGTTAACTTACATTGTCTGATTTCAAAGTTATAAATATTCATTAAAGGGAGTGTCTGTGCAGAGATAAATATTGATCAATAGGAAAATAAAATCCAGAAATAGACCTACTTTTGTATGTTCAATCAACATTTTTTTTTAATTCTAAGATAATACAAAGGGGAAGAATATAGTTTTCAATGATATTTGAACACATATATCTTAGATAAGACTTTTTTTTCAGTAGGCAAAAAAACATTAACTATCAAATAAATTTTAAAATTGTCTTATGTATTCTTTTGAGAGAGATTTTTGCCTTAGGGCACATTTTTTCTCCCTGGAGAGAGAGAGACACAGACAGAGACAGTGAGAGGGAAATGAGAAGTCACCCCCTTGAGGAATAGCCACGTTTCTCCTCTAGTCTCCTCCTGGGATCTTGGGCATGCACGCACACATGTCCAGGGTGAGTTGAAACCCACTGGGTCCAGGACTTAAACCATGGTTGGCCATGTGGGAGTCCAGTGACATAACCACTATGTCATTTGCTAGCCCTGTGTGTTACATATATTTTAAGATTAAAAAGGAAATAGATTGATGCTAATGAGAGTCAGGTCTCTTATTGTTGAGAAAGATGTTTTAAATAAGCAAAGGGAAACAGACTAAAGCTTGTGGTGGTAGATTGGAT
>NW_006159510.1:187448-193535 GCF_000334495.1 Tupaia belangeri chinensis
AGCAGGAGTTTGCTGAGCGCGCAGTGGTTGCCAGGCCCTTTCTGGTGGTGGGCATCTGACACTGACAGTTTCCTCTTTGGAGTTAGCTGTCCATCTGAAGGGGCAGTGGGCAGATCCAGACAGCAGACGCAGGCATGGATGAGGATGTACATGTGGCTGTGCACACACATCCAGGGATTCTGAATCCCCAGGGACCAAAAATACAGACAGAGCACAGTGACAAAATGCAACACTGAGGCAATCCCACGTGGGAGGGTTCCGGCTCAAGTCAGGAGACCTCCCGAAGACACCAGGCACATGCGTGCGGTGAGATGCAGGTTTAGCCAAAAGGAGGACATCCACGAGTGACAAGAGAAGAGGCTTCTATGCCAGAGAATCCTACTTCCCCATGGGCCAGAGAAGTGGAGGTTTGCCTCCATGGCTCTGACTTTTGAGAATCTGCCATCTTCCCAAATATCTCTTAAATCTCTCAAGGAGATGTTAAAATATTTATCAAGGGACCAGCAGATGGTGTAATGGTTATGTCACTGGACTCCAACATAGTCAACCGTGATTCGAGCCCTGGACCTGGAGGCTTAAAACTCATGCCGAGCACATATGCGTGCATGCCCAAGATCCCGAGAGGATGGAGGAGAAGGGGTTGTGGTGTGTGGCCATCCCCTCAAGGGGGTGATGTCTAGCTTTCTGTCTCTCCAGTGAGTGCACATACCCTGTAGCAAAAATATCTCAAATATACATATACACATATATACATATATATATACACACATATATACATATATACATACATATATGCATATATACATATATACATATATACACACATACATGTACATATATACACATATATACATATATACACATTTATACATATACATATATACACATTTATACATATACATATACACACACATATATATACATATATACACATTTATACATATACATATATACACACACATATACATATATATACATTTATACATATACATATATATACACACATATATACATATATACACATTTATACATATACATATATATACACACATATATACATATATACACATTTATACATATATATATACACACATATATATACATATATACACATATATACATATATATACACATATATATACATATATATACACATATATATGTATATATATATATATGCACTTACATATATGTGTATATTTATAGAGATAAAAACTGAAATAACTATAGTTATGGGTATATATATGTGTGTGTATATATATATATATATATGGGTGGGTTAATACATATATATATATATAGGTTAATACATATATATATATGTATATATATGGGTTAATACAAAGATCTTTAAAATGCTCATGGTAAACATATTTTATGAAAAAACTAAGTATGGATTTCACATTTTTTGCATCAAAATAAATTAAATTTTAATTCCATTTTCCACAAACTTTTTGAAGTCTCCCCATACACACAAACACACACACACATTCCTACCTCTGCCCAGTGAGCAAACCTTAGAAATAGTGCAAGTTTGATAGCAATGAACATGCCACATGAATGTACATACCTTGTTTCTAAATTCAATTTTTCTATAAAAGGAATGAAGACTCCCTGGAGAACATTCCATGGATGGACAGGAAAATTAGTCCATGAGCCCAGAACTTCTTGTGGTGCTACAGAGTAATAAAACAAAAACAAAAGGAAAAATACACAAGGATCATACAGAAAAGACACAGGAGCCAACATGAAAGAGCAACCAATGTGCAAAGCTGGAACAATTTGAGCAGTAAAAAAATCATGCCCTTGTGTTATAACCTGAAGAAGAAAATGAACATCCATGAGTACATATTGACAGATATTGATCTAAACAAATGAAAAGCTAAACGCTTGGGGATAAGAGACATAATTCCTTATCCAAAGAAATAATTAATTAATTCATCAATCCTGATGAAAAATTCCAGGAAGAATGATGATTGATTATAGAAAATAATCACTGATGCAACATAGAGGTGGGCAAGATCAACGAAATGCTGAAATGTTAAAACCAGTAGCTGAAGTCAAAGGAGGAACAGGATATTTGCAGATCCTCAATGTGTGTTCTGCACAATTTCTGTTGATTATAAAGGAAAAATAGTGACTATACAGCGAGGAGACTTGGCAGAGTCACCTTATATTCAGCAGCCTAAAAAGGACCAAGGTTAACACAGTTAATGGTACACCTTGATGTCACACGCTCTGATACACTGTTCACCTGAATGCCTAACACACGAGACAATCTCTAATTGATGATGCTTGACAGTATCTGTGACCATTGCTCTTCTGAAGCGTCAGGGACATGGAACAGAGACACTGATGAATGATCAGAATTGGAAGAGACTAAGACAGGATGACTGAATGCTATCTGGGCTCTTGAACAATATCCTGGAACGGAAAATGGGCATTAGTGGAAATCACCTGGTGAAATCCAGAGGAGGCCTGCAGGTTAATTTCTGGCATTATCCCAGGCATGATTCCTCATTGTGCTCTGTTCTAGTGATGTCAGATGACACCAGAGTTTACTATAATATCTATGCAATTGCTCTGCGAACCTAAATTAAAACAATGGTGAGATGAGCATGTTCTTTTTTTTTAAAAAAAGAATTATTTTATTTAACTTAATTTATTTATTCGTTTATTTATTTTAATTTGACCAAAGAGGGACAAAGAGAGGGAGAGAGAGAGGGAGAGAGAGAGGGAGAGGGAGAGGGAGAGAGAGAGAAAGAGAGAGAGAGAAAGGGAAATTGAAAAAGCAAGCCGCTGGGTCCAGGACTCGAACCATAGTCAGCCATGTGAGAGTCCAGTGCCCTTAACCATCACACCACCTGTTAGCCCTGAGATTAACACCTTCTAATATGGAATCTCCTCTAAATGAGGGAATCTCCTTTAGATGAAGGGAATTACAAGGTAATTATTTTTATATATTGAATTAGTTTGAATTCTGACAAAAACTCAAATTGTCTTATTTTCCATCTGAAAACTTAAAATCTCTGTCTCTCTTGGGGCCAGCAGATGGCATGGTGGTTAAGGTGTTGGACTCCCACATGGTCTACCACATTTGGGTCCGGGACCCAGCAGCTTGAAATTCATACCAGGTGCCTGTGCATGGCCAAAATCCTGACAGAGGAATGGAGAGGAAGGGACCATGGCATGCATGACCATCCCCCCTGGGATATGATTTCCTGCTTTCTGTCTGTCTCTCTTTCTGGTGAGCACATATGCCCCATATCAAAAATTTCTCTCAAAAAAAAATCTGTCTCTCTCCAGCCAGAGCATATGTTTTAGGTAAAAACCTAAATAATAATAATAATAATATTTAAGATACTAAAAAAAAACACATATATTATCTAACTGAGAATCCTTGTCACAATTGTGCATCTTCATATAGAAATACATTTGTTGTTATTCACTGGGTGTTTTGATTAATTAAATTTAACATGTTATGCCAATTCAATATTCTTTTGGGAGGAATACAGAATAAGCATCAAAATTACACCAATATTAAAATACTGCTGAATTCTTTGAAGTATGTGCTTTTGCTTCTTCTTATTAATATTGAATTAAAATTGAAGCTCATTTTTGAAATTTTTTTCTCTTCTGCATTTGTATGATTAGAATAACCTTGTAAGCTAAAGGTGACAGAAGAATTAAGCTACCGATAGGATCCAATCTGTTGATTCACATTCACTCTTTTCTCTTTCTCTTGACTATGCCATTGAGTCCTCCTGTCCCTGCTCATCTTCTATTTAGCTGAAAGACATGAGACAGAGAGTCTCATTGCCTTTATTTTAAATTAGAGAATAGATTCCCTGAGAGGTCATTTTACCTGAGTCACATAGTAAGACAGTCATGGATCAAGGAGGATTTTCAGTTTGATATTTTATTTTGCTTTCAAGCACTCACCATAGGAAAGTGAAGAAAAATATTCTAGTTTCTTTATACTGAACAGAATGTCAGGAATTTCCAACAATACCTATGGGTCTGTCTAAATATAGCAGCAATTAGCTTATTCATCGAAGGAGTCAATTCAGTTAAACAACTTGTGTAGCATTATTTCTTACCTTAATATGATTGAGTAACTGCCTGCACTAATTCAATTAATTCACTGGCATAACATTATCTTCTCTGAGAAGTTAAGAAGTCTGTTCACTATATTTTCTCTTCATTATTTTGTTTGCTTTTATTTTATTTTGTTAGTGAGGATTATTTGCATGTTTTGCATTTTATCAATGGAGCCAAATAATTAAAAATATTTCCAGCCCCTTTTTTTAGCCTTTGAAATGCAGTATTTCATCGTAAAAAAACACTTCGATTATATTATGGTAGACTTATGGAGGTAAAATTAGCAAGTGGTATTCACAGAAACATGAAATGCCAGTTAAAAAAAAAAAAAAGTAATCTGTCTGTTCCAAGGGTAGGGGATGAGGCAGTTGTCTTGAATTTTGTAGCCTTAGACAGAGACAGCAGGATAATGCGTATTTAAGATGTAGGCTTATCATTCATTGTTTGAAGATGTTATGCTTACATTGATAAGAAAAATAATTAAGATAAGGCTTCTTGAAATACAGATATTTTCAGATTCTCCTTCAGACTCCTGATATAACTCCTGAAATCTCTGTTGTATTCCAGGTTAATTTAGATGGGTGGTGTTCAAGGAACAGTTTAATAGTCATCTATAAAGCATCAGTATAAAGCAGAAGGACTTGATAGGAGCCAAGCAATTACTTTGGAGTCTAATCCCAGAGCGCTCAGCAGTTGTGAGAAAGAAAAGATGCCCCTCTTCTATCATTGATTTTTGAGGAAAGACTGATTAAGACTATTTTTTTAACTTATAATTTTGCAATTGATTGGCTTTCCTCTGATTCTACTTCATAGCATTGTGAGTATGTATAAGAAAATAAAACAAAGGTGTAAAAAAAAATCATTGCTGAATTTAAATCACACAAAAGAAGACTTGATCTTTGCTAAATAAAAGAGAATTTATAGAGTTGAGAACTACTGAGAAGTACGTCTCTTTAATAGACACAAAACATTTCAAGGAAACTAGCATGAAAAAAAAATTCTGAGATTATCAATAGGCTATTAAGAAGTCTGGCAGGCTCTGTGATACAACGATACAAAGTCACTCAAGAGAAAACAGTTCCTACATGGTAACCCAGTTTGAATCCCTGGCCTGGTCAGCCTGAAACACCCTGGGAATGGACAAGCACACTCAGGATAAGCTCTAGTGGGCTGGTGGACTGAAGGAAGGGGATAGCAGTGTGAGAGAGCCTTGTGGAAGGTTTTCATCCTTCTCTCTCTCTCTCTCTCTCTCTCTCTCTCCAGTGAGCACACACACCATAAGACAAAAACTTAAAGAAAAAAGAGAGAGAAAAATACACACACACACACACACACACACACACACACAGAGAGAGAGAGAGAGAGAGAGAGAGGGAGAGAGAAATGTGCTCTATCATGAATGGAGAAGAAAATAATAATAAAAATGTCATCAAATAAATGAAATGCCTTTTCTTTTGTTTTGTGTTTTAGAAAGGAAGATTTTTGCTATAGGGACACATGCATTCACCAAAGAGACGGAGAAAGACAGAGGGAGAGAAAAAGTAAGGAATCACTCACCCAGGGCTGATGGCCATGTTGCCTTCTCTTCTCTTTCATTCTCCTTTTGGGATTTTCAGTGCACATGCACATGCACCTGGCATGAGTTTTAAGCCACTGAGTCTGGGAATCAAACTACAGCCAGGCATGCGGGGGTCCAGCACCTTAACTATTATGCCACCTATTGGCCACTGAATGACTATTTAAAAAATAAATAAATATCTGCTTGGGACCAGCACTTAGTGTAATGGCTATGTTGCTGGACTCCCATGTAGCTGACTGCGGTTCGAGTCCTGGACCTGGTGGCTCAAAATCGCGCTGGGCCTGTGTGCATGCATGCCCAAGATCCAGAGAGGAGAATGAAGGAAAAGGGATTGTGGCGTGGCCATGTCCCCTGGGGGGGGTGATTTCTCACTTTCTGTCTCTGTGTCAATCTCTGTCTTTCTGGTG
>NW_006159510.1:193573-251007 GCF_000334495.1 Tupaia belangeri chinensis
CTGGTGAGTGCATGTGCCCTATAACAAAAACCTCTCCTAAATAAATAAATAAATAAATAAATAAATAAATAAATAAATAAATAAATATCTGCCTGCATAATGAATATAGTAAATATGTTTATGTCCTACTTCACAAGAGAATTCTTAACAATGTATAAATATTAACATCTTTACCATTTCTAGGATCTTAATAGCTACCAATTAATATTGGTAGTGATTAATATCTAACAAATTTGGGATTTGGTCAAGCAGGTAAATTATAAAGAAGGCATATTAATACAAAAAGTTTTTTTTCAACAATAAGTAGAAAAGGTAAGGATGTCCTTTGTTCTATGAAATCAGGAAGATATTAAGAATCTCTCATTTAGGAAAGAAAAAAGCAATCACACTATTTTGTTCATAAATAGCATTTTGTCTAAACAGATAAAGTGCTCTGCTAATTTATGGTAAGTACAAATGGCTGCCTATGAATATAAAATTTGAGTTTATATAGAAAATAATACAAAGAATGAAATCAAACCAAAGAAATTAGTTTGAATTGAAAAGGCACTGTTTTACTATGAGACATGGAGAGTTAAAACTCTAAGCAGACTATTTTGAGATGTTTCCTATTTTTACAATTATCAGCTCTGAGCAGATAGTAATGACTGCCAAATGGCCATACTCACATGGAAACAATGCTATTCATTGTTTCAGAAAGATATTGATCACTCCACCTTGCAATCATGTTCCATATGTATTCTAGAGCTACTCAGCTTGGAAATGTGAATACAGGTAAAACTTAAATCTGGGCCATTCCTCTGCTGCAGAGGAAGACCTCTGACCCATTCTCAAGAAAACTAAGATCACACTGAGTAGTTTGTCCAGAGTCACACAGCCAGTAAATATGTCACAACAGACACTCAGCAGACGTTGAATTACAATCTGGCAAGCACAAGGAATGGACTGAATTGACCCCAAACCATTAGCAGAATTATTTGGTGACTGCACATACAATGCATTTGAAATCAGAAATATTGTATGATTTTCCCCAAAAGTTTACTACCTCAAAAGTTCTACAATAAGCTTCACATGCATTTCCCAGTCTACATAGTCCTTTGTCCTACCTGAGTCATGTCACCAATTTCCACGTTTTTGTTTTTATATATAAAACCCACATCTCCAGCATGCGCCTTGCTGATAGAAATAAAAGAAGCAAGAATATGGGGGTACAAAGAAACTTGGGAGATGCTGATGTTTGCTTCTCCTTACTGAAGTTCTTACAGCCATTATTTAAATACCACTAGTAGCAACAAATCAAGTTCCATCGTAGACATGGTTCCTCCATTTCTTAAGTTTTTAAAAACAGATCCTCCTTAAATGACAAGATATTCCGTCTTTTCTTTGGGATAGTCTGGAAAGTCTAGATCTACATTAAAGAGAGGCCAAATTGGAAGTCTCATCCTAGACATTACCTGACTGAAGACTGAAAGGAAGATGGTTTGCATGCATCAAAATCTTCAAGTGTGGGGGGGCCACTGTGAACAGGAGCTAGAAGGCTAATGCAGTTCAAAGTGAGTTCAGGGGCCAGAAGGTGATGTGCTGGTTAAAGCACTCAGCTCCCACAAGTCCCAGATGTGGAGGCTTGAAAATCACACAAGGTGTGCCCAAAATCTCAGCAGGACAATGGAGGAGAAGGGACTGCAACATGGCCATCCACCCTGGGGGTTGATTTTTCACTTTCCCTCTCTCTGTCTCTCTTCCACAAGTACACTAGCCTGATGGCAAAGAACCTTAAAAAAAAAAATGAGTTCAGTTGTTAATATTTTCTTCATTTGTGGGTATGGAATGAGAAGGTAAGAGAGACTGAAGGGTGATTGACCAAGGTTGAGAATGTTTTAAGATATTAGAATAATGGCTCAGCCTTGCGGGCTCACATTGCTAAGATGCTGTGCTCCAAAAAGTTTGTTTCAACAATAAGTATAAATGGTACAGATGCGTTTACAGATGTGGTGGGATTGCATGGGAGGACTAGGTTTAATTATTAGTCCCACCTAAAGGCCAGACACAGTGAGGAGCATGCATAATCCCAGCCACTGTGGGAGGCTCAGGCAGGAGGATTGTGACATGGTGGGATGCTGTCTTTAGAATAAAATTAAAGTGACATTTTATAATATTGTGAGTATTGTGTTTAAGAGTAAATATGTGATTCAATAAAGTAACTGTGATGTTGGACCATGGTATTATTGGGGATCTTCAATTTTGAGGGAAGTGGAAATACTGAGGATAAGACCACATGGCAGAAGATACCTGCTTCCCACCACATATCTATTCTGTTCCTCCACAGAACCCCACATTTTTTCTGGGCACAATGAACCCAGACAGAAGACTCTATCTCCTCTCCTTTACATCTGGGCAAGCATGTGACAAGTTTGGGACAATAGATGCATACAGGAGTGTGTGGGAATTTCAGGAAGGTGACTCTGAAGCGAGAGGGCTGATTCTTCTCCTACTTCCTCTGCCTGGAAGGCTTTTACAATGACAGCAGATCAGCAGCCATGTTGGGCTATGAGGATACAGGCCACAACACGGGAATTGCAGAGCAGGAAGCTAAAAGGTCCCAGCAGCGTTTCTGGGATGGATGTAGCATGTCTAGACTTCCAGTCAATGGCTTCTCTTTTCATGAAATATGAAAACGTCCATCTTTTTAAAATCATTCCTGTTTTGGGCTTCTTTATTACATTGAGCTCAATGCAATTCTGAATGATTAAGAGATGAATGAGAAGGAAGTTTGGAACTCACTCTCTTGCTTGAGAGAAAGAAATCTGTAAGGACTGAAAAATCATTCATTGCTGGATATGTAATACCCACCCCTGGCAGGGATGGGGGTATATATGTGAACTAGTAAGAAAATGCACAGTGGGAAAGTGGGGAGCCAGCCTGTGAGCTGGAGGCTGCCATGGCTGGATCCCTTATAGGCAACTGCACAGGTGGAGTTTCAGATCCACGGCTTGGAGAAACACACCAGGTGCATGTGATAAGTGCCCCAAATCCTGAAAAGAGGGATATATACAGGAGAAAGGATTGCAATGTGACTGTCCATGAGAGGTCTTTTCTGTTCTCTTTTTCCTTTCTTTTCTATTTTGCTTTTCCTTTTTCTTTTCTTTTTTTCTTTATCTTTTCTTAAAAGGGATTTTTGCTATAGGGTACATATGCTCACCAGAGAGAAAGAGAGAGACAGAGAGACAGAAAGCGAGTTTGAGAGGTGTTTTCTCCTTTCTCTATATTCTCTCTCTCTAGATAACTCAAGAATGCTCTGGCAAAAAACAAACAAACAAACAAACAAATGAAAACCACAAGGACTATCTCCCTTGTAAGACATCTTTCTACCTGGTTAAACAAACATGTTTATTTACAATAGAAGTCCCTAATCCAGGCCATGAACCAGTGCCAGTCAACTGAGCCACACAGTGTGGGAATGGGCAGTGGGCCAGCCAGTGAGGCTACCTTTGTGGTTGTAACTATGATCACTTCCATCGCTTCCTGAGCTCTGCCTCCTGTCCGGATTCACATGTGAATATGAACCCTAGTGCTATGTGATTCTTTCTTCGTATATCGCAATGTTGTAGTGGTGGAAATGGGGAGCATAGTGGATGTGGAATGGTTGGGTCATTCTGGATCCAAACCTCCTCCAACATTTGTGGAGGGATTGTTTTCCACAAGACCCACGAGAAAAGGTTGGAAACCACTGCTAGGCAATACTCCAAAGACTCATGTTCCCTTGCAATCTTCTCTCTAGTTTACCAGTGACTGAATAGAATGATGTGCTGAGTTTTTTATTTATTTATTTTTTTAAAGGTTTTTGCTATAGGTCATATGTACTTGTGGGGAAGGCAGGGGCAAGGCAGTTAGAGAGAGAGAGAGACAGTGAGAGGGGAAGTAAAAAGTCCCCGCCCCCTCATGACCACACCATAATCCCTTGTTGAGAGGGTAGGCACAAGGCAGTTAGAGAGAGACTGTGAGAGGGGAAGTAAAAAGCTCCCTGCCCCCCATGACCACACCATAATCCCTTGTTGAGAGGGCAGGCACAAGGCAGTTAGAGAGAGACAGTGAGAGGGGAAGTAAAAAGCCCTCCCACCTGCCATGACCACACCACAACCCCTTCTCCTCTTGGGATTTTGGGCCACAGGCACCCAGCGTGGGTTTCAAGCAGCCATGTCTGATCTTGAACCACAGTCGGCTAGGTGGGAGTACAGTGCTTAACCACTACACCACCTGCTGGCCCTTGGACTGAGTTTTTGCATCCGCTTGGTCTCTTTCATCCAGCATCACCAATTTACAGACCTTCTCCCAAACTATCGGCTTCATTCCCTCAAAGAATGTGGAAGTCTATTACCGGAATTGGAATCCTTCACCTCCTGCTTGGTGAATCCTGGGCTGTAGAACTACACAAGGTCAGAAGATTGGCATGGACAGTGGCCTTGCAGTGCTTGGAGGCTGTGGAGCTCAATCTCTTCTATATTCTCTCTGTCATCCTTGCTTTATGGAGTGTTCATTGGCATCTACTCTGCCTTTACTCTAATGGCAGGCTTACCATTTACACTTCTACCTTGCCTCTTGCTAGATAACACTTTTTATTGATTGATGGGAATGTTTCCATTCTTGTTATTTCATCAAAATATAAACATGCTTTCTGTTGAACTACAGAGAAAATGTGTGAAGAGTCAATTAGCTGAGGCAGGCTGCTGGAGGCCTTCTAGAATGCTTTAGTTGAAAGGTCACTCAGCCATTGGCACATGATCCAGAAAACAAACCAGTTCTCCAGAGTGTTTATCACATTTGATCTTGCATATATTACTGGATTATTTTGTCTATAGTTGTGTTCTCTTATGAGGGTAGGCTCTATTTTGTTCCTTCCTGAGACCACAGGCCTAGAATGGTGTCTGGCATTTAGCAGACACTCAAGAAACACTTTTATTACATAAATTAAATAAATCAATGCATGAATGAACAAATAAATCTGTCTCTCTGTCTCATTGAAATAGAGATACATGATATCTAATCATTCTTCAAATCTATAAAGTCTCACAGAGTTTCTTTGAAAAATGAGGTTGTTCAGGCATGACTTAATCTATGTGAACCAAAATTAGCATGTAGTAATCACTTTTCTAAGTGTTCACACATCTGAAATTAAATTCAACACTCAACTCTGTATTTTATATAGGAGAAGCAGTTCTTATTACACAGTCATGCTCCTGCATCCCTTTTATCCAAGTTGGTTTCTTTTCAGCAATAGTGATGTCAGCCCTTGTAGTGTATGTGTGAATGTATCTAAGGAATAAAATGTGTGTGTGTGTGTGTGTGTGTGTGTTTAGGTGTGCAGTATATCCATTGTGGACACAGTTTATAAATGACTCTTATTATTCCACTGAATTAAATGATCCAAACATTGTTTTAAAACAGATATTGTTTTTTATTTTCATCTTAAATTTTTAAAAAAGGAGAAAAAGAAAGCCCTGATTTTGGAGTGCAATGGTGATTTGCCAACTTTACAACTGCTGGTCCCTGAGTAAGGCAGGTCTCAGAACTGAATGCCATTCCTTGCTTCTCCCAGAATGAAATGCGTTCTAGGGGCAGGTCCGTGTTTTCATGTTCCACCTACCTCCAACAGGGTCTGAAGTAGAGGGCTCCTACTTACTCAGAGGCTTTGTCTGAGCATGTGCAGTGACAGCACACACAGTTTGTGTGGGAGAAAGAAGTCCTGTCTTTCTTCTAATGGGAGCGATCTGGGAGAGTGACTTGAAATCTCGTCCAAGCACAGGGTCTGAGAAGAAGCGAAAGAATGCTGTGGCATGTACGTAGGATGGCTGTGAGATTTTAGCAGTGGTGATAACCAAGTGTTCATGACCACAAGAGGAAACTACACAGGTGGCAGTGGCAGCCATAGTAAAACCATGTAAACCAGCATGACAGTCACCTGAGGCATGGGTCACATTTGCGACAACTTATAGCCACGATGGGCAGGGCACAGAGATTGCTTCCTGATTCTCACACTTCACACAAAACACAACTGAAGGGCATATCTGTAATGAAACACAGAAACATGTACATGCAAATTAAGAAAATGAATAATTTCTTAAAACTTTTTCTAGGGGTCTGGCAGGTGACATGGTGGTTAAGGGTGCTGGACTCCCATGTGGCCAACTGCAGTACGAGTCCCATACCTGATGACTTGCTTTCTCACTTTCCATCTCTCTTTCTTATTCTGTCCCTCATTCTGTCAAATTAAAAAGAAAAAAAAAATGAAATAAATGAAGTTGAATTAAAAAAGTGTTTTTTTAAACAGGAAAAATAAAAACAATAATTAAAGGAATTACACAGGTTATGAAAGCAAAAAGAACAGGAGCTCAAAATAACTATATCTTTGAGTCAAAGGCATGGTTTTTAAAACTTGATTGTGCAGATAATTACTCCATTTATGTGCTCTGCTTTGTGAGTACAGATACTTCCTTAAATCGATGAGCTTTTTGTTATATACAGAGGAGTAAACGTCACATTCAGAAACACATTATTGCTTCTACTTGAATAAAATTCTGTGGGCTGCCATAGCCTTAGGTTTGAAATATCTGTGCCATCTGGAACAAATGGTTTAACTTCCAGCTGTATTCACTTAGCTCTTCATCTTGTCTAAGTGGAAATGCGGAGGGTATAAGCGAGTGCTTCTCTTGGATGGAGCCCTCGTTGGAGGTTTAATCTATACTTTGTATATACAGAGGAAACCTAGACTTGGAGCTAAAGGCATTTCCCCCATGTCCAAAGTAATCGTTTCTCATTTTTTCACAGCAGGATTGCCTGAATCTTCAAGTCAGCTCTGGTCCTGCCTTTCAGAGGGGATTACATTACTATGGGGCTTCAGAACTTCTGAAATGCTTTGATCTTTCAGAATCTATGGCATGATCGTAATGCCAAAGTAATGCTACATAGATTAGTATAAAAAGGATCATAAGGGATGGTAAACAGTGGGGAAAGAAACATTGATTCTGATACACGTTTTTTCTGAGATTTTGAAACAGAGATGATTTTTCTTATCTTACAGAATAGGGCAGCATAGCTTTCCCTGTGAGAATAGGCTTTGCACTCACAAGGCTGGGTTTGAGTTCATGCTCTGCCACTAAACAGCTCTGTCCTTTGGCTGTGTCTTTTCTTTGTGCCTCATTTGCCTGCTCTGTAAAATGGGGAGAGATTGACACCTATTTCTTAGGGATGATTTGAGCATTAAAAATATTATTCAACATAAAACATTTGGAAGAGTGATTAATAGAAAACCACTATTGATACCAGTTAATACTAGAGAAGGTTTTTTTGTTGTTGTTGTTTTCTGTCATACTATGCTGTTCTAGGGCAAACTGAACTGACAAGTTCTCAATTTATGTACATCGACTAAAAACTTAATGATGTGGAAAATCAAAATTTTTGAATGTCTACAGTTTGCTGTTGCAATTTTTCTTATTCAACCTCACTAAAGTCTATGATTTAAGTATATTTTTCTTTTATATATAAAACAATGAAAAAGTATGTACCTTATGAAGGGTACATACTAAATATGGTAAAATACATTTAAATGCTATTCAAAGAGATCTATAATTCTGCAATTCCATAGGAAAAAAACTTTGAAGTTCCAATGTATGGTTGTCAAAATTAAATTAAAAGGGCATTATTCACTTTACATCATACACATTATTTTTAATGAAATAAATTAAATTAAGTAAATTAAAAAAAAATAGGGCTGGTCCTGTAGTACAGGGATTAAGCCCTGTGCATAGCGAGCAGGATCTCACATGGCTGATCACAGTTTGAGACCTAGCCCAGGCAGCTTGAGAAACACGCTGGGAGCATGTACCTGTGTGACTCAAATCCTGACGGGAGAGAGGCAAAAGGATTATGGTGTGACTATGTGCTTTTGAGGGGTGCTCTCTCTCTCTCTCTCTCTCTCAAGTGGATGTGTTCTCTAGCAATTACAAAAGCAATGAAAAAGGTTGACTTTTGATTGTTATGAATTTCACTGGTGATGATGTGGTTGGACCCTTTTCTTATACACACTTGTTCTCCATCTTTTAAACATGTTTTAAGGCCAGCACATAAGGCAAAAAATAGTTTAAATGACTCTCCATACAAGCAAAAGTAGCCCCTAAAACATAGTCAATACACAACATTTGGAATATTTCACTCTGTGGAGTATTATTTTAGAACATTAAAATTGGAGTTGGTGAGAAGGAAAGAAAGAAATTGAATAGATAATTGACCATTTAAGCCATTCTGCCTTTAGAATAATGATAAGATTTTGAGTGATAGACTAGAGTTGGTTGTGAACTACAAAGTATTCTCCTCGCCAGCAGAATACACATTATCCTTGTATTCGCTATATAATCTTCACCCATGACATTAGATTTGTTAGTTATAGAAAGGATTAGAAAAGGTACTATAATAATATCTTGGGATAAATAGCATTATAGTCTACATTCTTAAATATATAAAATGTGTATAGAATGTAACATTTTTCTTTTCATATCTCATGAATTTTGGATTTATCTCTTTTGGATTTGTTTATCTATTTAATTTGTTTAAGTACTAATTAAATAATTTCAAGAAAAAAATGTAAAACTATTTAAGTTTCATCTGCTCCTTTTACTTCCTTTTTGCTTGATATGTATTTAACAGAAATGGAAAATTATCTGTTGATGATTATATGTATGATGAAATCCTTAGCTGAACAACTATACAGTGGATTCATGATGGGGAAATGTATTTTGCATGGTGTAAGCTATAGAGTGATTAAATGTATTAAAAATATTTAAAAAGCAATAATACCTATCTGAAAATATGTGACCACCTGGCATGCAATAAAATGCATCAAGGTCTTCTCACTAATATTTTTCTATTATGACTGTCTTATCTTGGCATGTCATGCTTTGATACCTGCACGATTTGGGTTTGGGAGTTGTCTCCTGTGCATCCTGGCTCTTTTGGCAACTTCACATGTAATTTGCCAGTGTCCATGTATGAGTGTCACCTCAGTTTCTGTGGCACAGGTGGCTGACCGAAGCAGCAATTAACTGATGGCACTGCTGCTTTGAGAGTGTGTAAAGAAATTTGATGACCACATCCAAATGCATACTCCAAGGATGTGTGCCAAAAGACATCTGATGGAAGGCTTTATGAAAATCTAGGAGGATTTTCAAAGCTCCCAAGGCTATAAATAAATCAATGGCCCTCAGACAACATACATCTTTTCATATGACATGCTTTCAAAAAAAGAAAGATAAAGAATTTCTTTAACTTGTTGACTTTAACCTTTGGTTTTTTTTTTTTAAAGTTATTTTAAATGAATTTAGATTCTATTGTATGCATGGAATCACCAGGTATTTATTGAATACTTACTAGCTGCTAGGTACTGGACCAGGGGCCATGGGATTATTAGAAATGGTTTATTCCTTCATATTAACCTCAATTTAATAGAAATGTATTAAGCAAAACCTAACAACTAAATTAAAAATACTGTGGAGGAAGAAAACATAAATAATAGATCGATGGTTGTAATTTCATAGATAGGTAAAAATATTCATGGCGCATGTCGAGTTTTCCATTTGTTCTCATTCTTTGCCGTTTGAATAGTACTAATATCGGATCCTTTTAGGACAGCACATTTATTCTATTTAAGTACAAGAAATACTTTGTATTTAACAACTAATTCAAAGTAAATAGTTTGGGGCACAATGTAAGAAGTATAATTATGCTTTTGTCAAATAACATTTCTCAATTTCCTGGCATATGTAAATTAACGATTTTAGGTAATCCCAGAGCTTTTACTTGTACATGTACAAACATGTGAGTAAAACTCTATGGATTTTTGACTATAATAAGAACAGCAAATATGTGTACTCTGGCTTTGTGAAAGACAAACTTTGTAAGACTGACATATTTTCTCCTCTACAGTACTATGCTAAGTCCCACAAACAAAGTTTAGAGGAGCCGGAGCCTTGTGTTTGATTTTCAAGTATTTGAGGTAATACAGTCTGCATTAATTGGTCAGTGTGTGGCTGGAGAGATCTGTGCAAAGGAAATGCTAGGAACACTGTTTGGTTTTGGACAATACGAATAATATAGAGGAACCTCGAATGGAGGCCAGAGGTGGAAGAGCTGCCAGAAAAACAAGGAACCGAATGAAATAATGCATCAATATGAGGCTGCTGGTAAGAAAGTTTACTATAAAAAATGATTTTTCAGATGATATAAAAGTTGGCTTTTGTTTAGTGAAAAATGGCGCATTTAAGTTTTAAGAAATTATATTGGTTGGTAGAAAAATTAATCTAAACCATAATGCTTATTAGTTGAAAACACTAAATATCTTTTTTTTATTTTCATTTTCATAAATAACTGTAAAGATACATCATTATCCTGCTGTTTTAATTACTCTGTACCTTTTTGAAAGCTGCTGGATGAATATGCTTTCTTTTTACTTTTTCTTTTTATTTATTTATTTTTTTGGAGAGGTTTTTCTTATAGGGCATGTGCATTCACCAGGAAGACAGAGAGAGACAGAGAGACAGAAAATAAGAAATCATCCCCAGGGGAGGATGGCCACGCAGCAAAACCCTTCCCCATTCTCTTCTGGGGATCTTGGGTCCACATGTGCATGTGTTCAGAGTGAGTTTAAGCCACCCAGTCTGGGACTTGAACCGTGGTCAGCTACATGGGAGTCCAGCGATACATCCAACTGCTGGTCCCTGTTTTTAATTTTTTTATTTTTAATTAATTTACATTCATTCTCTGAGCACTATCATGACATACAAAATCTGATTTCCCAACCAGAATATACTGCATAGTGGCTTAACCATACATGTTATAGTTGATAATTTTCCATTTCTAGTTATATATATTTTTTCCCCCTTATTTCCCACTTTATGCCATTTCCCATCTTCCTTCCTCACTATCTCAGGTGTCCACAGTTGTTTTCCATTCCTTTTTATCTCCACATTTTTTTAATTCAGACAATTTCTTAAATAATCTCACTACTTTAAATAGCAAGTTCGGCTGATATGTACATATCTGTGAATACATGTCTGTCTGACTTTAGACGTGAAACTCTGAGTAGAATGAATATACTATAAGGTAGCATCTAGCTGATGCTATATAGCTTACCATGGTCATTATGTATTTTTTATTATTTTTTTTAATTTCAAGAAAACAGTTTTAGCTTTAATAAATCAAAGAAATGCTAAGCACTATGATTAAACCTTAAAGCCATGAAAATGGTTGGGATTCTGTTCAAATGTGCTTTCTTGAAGACTTACTGTCATATGACATTTCATTACAGGAGACAGACAACATTTATGATGAACTACCTAGATGCTCTGATAAGAAAAATTCTCAATGATGACTGCTAATTCCCAGAAACTTTGTTAAATGAAGCTTATTTAAACACAACTACAGACATTATCAATTCCTAGCGAACAGGTTAAGTGTCACTGGATTGGAGATGATAAATGTTAAGACAGTATTAGATATTATGGCAAATTTCACATAATTTTAGTTGTTGTGGCAGTTAATTGAGCATTAAAAGCTTGCAGTGTTATGAGATCCTCAGTGAGTCAACCCCACCTGAAATGGTTATTTCATTTGTTTCATGACTTTCTCCACATCACATAGATTTTTAAAACCTGTATTCAGTTAATTATAAAGTAATTTTAAAATTTGGTGACTTACATTCAAGTTATAAAAAGTATAATGTATGATTTAAATAGGCAAGAGTCAAGGAAAGGTCGGATTAATTAAAGGCAGACTTTGCCACTAGAAACATTAGCAATTATTGGACTTATTTCTCCAATTTCATAACGTGTGACAGAATCTTAAATAGAAGTCACATGACTCCATTTTGTGGCCGGAACCACTAGTCTATTAAAGGGAAGCTAAAAATAATAGAGAGAGAAGACTATTTCCTTAGTGTAAAGACAAAATTTAGAAATTTAAAATTTGTTTTCTAGCAAAAGAGATATTTTTAACTTACACAGAGAACATTAAAAACTGGACAAAATTAGGATATTCCTACTTTCATAACGAGGCCCCCCTTGATTTCTGTCTGCTTTCTAGAGTTAATAACATGAGACATTTAAATTAAGTGTTGATATGTGAATAAAGTAGAAAAATGGATATTCTTTGCCCAAATTATTAATGTTGTACTCATACTAGAAGCTCATTATAAAGAAAAAAATATAAATGAAAATGAAAAAAAATCCCAAAGTTCATTTATTTGTTTTTAGAGATTTTTAGTATAAGGTGTGTGTGCTCACTGGAGAGACAGAGAGAGAGAGTGAGAAAGTATCCCCCGAGGAGATGGCCTTGCCACAGTCCTTTCTCTTCTATTGTCCTCTAGGGATTTTGGGCCTAGATGCACACACTCCGGGCATGATTTTCAAGCTGCTGGGTCCAGACTCAAACCATGGTCAACTACATAGCAGTCCAGTGCCTGGGCCACTACATCATCTGCTGCCCAACACCCCCCCACTCCCCCAAATCCCATAGTGCTATGTATGGTGCTGGACTTCCACATGATCAACTGTGGTTTGAGTCCCCATCCTGGTGGCTTGCTTTTTCACTTTCCCTCTTACTCTGGTGAGCTAATATGCCCTGTAGTAAATTTAAAAATAATACTAATGATAAATAAAATAAACTAAATAATTTAAAAAATAAATACCTAAAGCTAGCATGGCACTTTCTAGTCATGCAAAGTTCCTTCATATTAACTGAGAAGTTCCTACTTTCTCTGTTTGTTCCTAAAAGCATAGAATAAGTAGGTCTTCTTGCCTTAAAAGAATATGTACATAGACAGAAAAATATTCAGTTAAAAAAAAATGATCTTAAGTTTCTGTCCCTAGTGAGTTGGCTAACGTCAGCACAACACAGGCTATGTGCAGCCTCTCTTCCTATGTCCGCTTTCATGGCGATGGTTCTTGAAAAATTATTGCATAGCTACAGTTAAACATGATTCATACTGAAATTCACTTGTTTATCCCATGTATTTATTTATTTTAGAAACAGCCCACGTTGCGCTGGTTCAGTTCCCTCATTGGCTCCAGATGTTCTAACTGGGTTGCTACTGTAAAAATAGTAAACATACTTGTAATGTTTAAAACATTAACATACACAACTTTACCAACTTAATTACCATATGAATTTTTTTTCTGGTAAGCATTTTAATGCTATATGTGGCGATCTGTATTACAAGGAATTCAACATATCTTGAAGAGGAACATCCAAACTGCAACTTTCAATGCAGTGTCACATGCACATTTCTTGTTTAGTAGGTACTCATTTATCTTTCTGACTGTAAAATGAACATAAAGCCCAAGGACAAACGCTTTCTAACTATATTTCATTCTGAAAATGTGTCAGTGAAGCATCTTGACCAATCAGAGAAAACACAAGAACAGCAAGATATCTAAACACTAATCTGTCTAATTCATTGGAAGACTTTTTGGATTCAGTTCAAAATCCGTGACTTTAATTAAGCAGAGGAATGTGTAAAGAGAAAAGAAGAGTTGAATAGAATGAGCAAATGGAAATATACTTCTTTTTTTCATTCCATATAATCACATATTTCCCTTATAACTGAAACAAAGTGAATACATCAAATTTCTCATAGGACATACAATGTGCAAACGTGTTTGTGACTAAAAATGAAATACTGAAATTTTGGTACCAGTGAGAAATAAAACCCAGGAAAAAGAAGTAGTGGTTATGTTATTTACATAGAATGCCTTGCAAGTGTTTTATGTAAAGTATCTTATCTAAACCTTAAGAAAAACTTATGTGCTATATTTTTATTCCTCTGTAATAGGAAAAAAAAAAAACCCAAGAACTGGTTAATTATTTTGCCTAATGTCCAATGGCTAGTAAATAATAATGTTATAATTTAAACCTCTGGTGAGTCGCCAAGAAATGGTTAATTATTTTGCCTAATGTCCAATGGCTAGTAAATAATAATGTTATAATTTAAACCTCTGGTGAGTCAACTGTTTTATTCATGAAAATAGCACATGGCTTTGACTAGGGTGAGAACCAGTTCTTATCTATTTTTGTTTAATTTTGGACTGATGACCTTTCTACACTATGCCAATTGAGAGATTGCTATCATTTAATGACGGATACAATTCACTAAAATGATGTTATATATAATAGGATGTTATAATACAGTAGTAATTAATTCATTATTACAGAATCATCCATAAATGCCAAAACAAGTGGGTGAAAGTTTACGATACAGAAACGTTTCTATAGTCTCCAAAGTATCTCAAAACAGAACGCTATACTCTTAAATAGAGAGGATGGACTTTTCAGTGGAGAAACTAACCTGCTCCACATCATTTCACCAAAGGGTCCAAGTTAACACTGAAAATGGTACTAACTGACAGCATGCACCTCCTAATGTGATGCACTGAAAAAACTCAATCATTTTTGTGGTATTTCTGCCAAAAATAGAAGACCCAAATCCAATGATAAGAAACCATCAGGTAAATACCAGTTGAGTGATACCTTAACCATTATTCTAAAAAAAATATCATTATGTTGAAATATAAAATGACTCAGTATTAGGTAAAACTACAGAGACATGATGAATGAATAAAATCAATAATCTTACATTTTGTCTATAAATGGTATTGTAGGGATAATTGGTAAAACATGGATAAGATCTGTATATCAGTGAACCATATTTTAGCAATGTTAATTTCCAGAATTAAATTATTGTGCTGTGGTTTTGTAAGAGCATGCCTTGCTTTGGGGAAATGAATAATTTAGGGAAAAAACAACATCATATATACAATTCCTCTTAAGCATTTCAGAAATATAAAATGTGTACATATTTGTGAGGGGCCATGGATAAGGCAAAAGTAACTCGTTCACATTTAGGGACTCAAATAGTGTTTAGAAGTTGTGCTATACACATTATATTCACGCTGGGAAAAACCATGTTATACATGTAAAGATATACAGTGATTAAATGTAAATTTAAAAATAAATCGTGCTACTGTTAAAATGTTGATGGAAATCCGAACTTACAGAAAACTAAAAAAAAATTAAAAGCATATACTACAGTGTTTAAAATGTCAATACAAGAAATAAATTATGAATAGCTGCAATTTGGACATTGCTTTTAAAAATCATATAGGGGGGCACCAACAATTAGTGTAATGGCTATGTTGCTGAATTCCCATGTAGTCGACTACAATTTGAGTCCCAGATCCGGTGACTTAAACTCGCGCCAGGCACGTGTGTGTGTGTGCCCAAGATCCCGAGGGGAGAAAGAAGGAGATGGGATTGTGGCGTGGCCAACCCCTTTGGGGGTGATTTCTCGCTTTCTGTTTCTCTGCCTCTCTGTTTTTCTGGCGAGCACAAGCTCCCCATAGCAAAAATCTCTCAAAAAAAAAAATCATATAGGTAAACTTCAAGTGCGATATGACTTAAAAATTAATTTTTTAAAACTAATATACAGTAGTCTCCCCTTCTCTATGAGAGTATGTTCTAAGACCTCCCAGTGGATGCTGAAACTATTCCCAGTATGGAACCCTATACTGTATAGTATATTTTTTACTATACATACAAACCTATGATAAAGTTTAATTTATAAATTAGACACAATAAGGTTTAGCAACAATTAAAATTGAATAGCAATATGTCAGCATAAATACTCATGTGCTTTGAGGCCATTATTTAGGAAAATAAGAGTTTGTATAAATGGTTGAGCTCATAACCAAGATGACTATTAAGTGACTAACAAGTGAGTAGTATAAACTTAAAAATAACTTTAATTTGACAAAAAAAAAATATACTTCATGAGGAGTTTTCAAAAAGTTTGTGGAAATGCATATTAAGAAAAACTATGCATAAGTTTCAAAACATTTTTATGCTAATGTGAACTTATACTTTACTTTCATTTTCTGTAAACGTTTTACAGTCCACTTGTATAACAAATAAAATGAATCTGAATTGTTGGTATTGATATTTTTCTTCTTAGGAAGATGCTAATGATTCTCATCCTATTGATGTTGAGGGTTATATTTGAAATTGAGAGGAAGCATTGGCAAATTTTTGCAAATTTAAATAAATCATTTTTAGAGAACAATTTTGCTTATCATTTGCATTTAATGATTAAAATCAATTCATGAAAACTAAATCGAAATATTCATAAAATAATATATTTTATGAGCAAAATACATCATGTTTTTTGATCATTCTGATGTTTATAAACAAATACCTGATTTGGTTCAAGGGCTTAAGTAAATTACTCAAGGATACTATGAAGGTACTTCTACTCAGTTATCATTTTATTTATTTATTTTTAATTTGACTAAAGGGGGACAGAGTGAGAGCAAAAGAGACACACACATACACACACGCACACACAGAAAGCAACACACATGCACACACAGAAAGCAAGCTGCCAGGTACAGGACTTAAACCATGGTCGGCCATGTGGGAGTCCAGCACCCTTAACCACCATGCCACCTGCCTGCCCTTCTACTCAGTTATCTACTAGCTGTCATCTGGTGACAAGAAGTCTTCCTATGCCACCATGCCAAGGACCACAGTAGACAGAATGGTATTCCTTGATGTTAACCCAATAGAAAAGACCTCAAAGGTAAGCTAGATACCAGATGCATTCTAATATACTTTGTAGAGGGGTTTATTATGTACCTGATTTTCCAGGCAGAGATCATACACTTTACCTATGCAAACTTGACTTTCATTATAAACAGTTTGACCTGATTGAAGTAAGGCTCAGCTTAGAAACACCTGGAATTCAGGAAGATGAGAGTCTACATATTATCATCTGTAGAATCATTATTTGTATTACCTAGCGATTTGTGCATTTCATTTTTGTAAGAGGATTTAATTATTTTCAGCTGCAGAATAGCTTGGAAGAGGCCCTTTATTACAAAAGGATTAGTAAAGAAGCTAAATGTTCACTCTAAAAATTAAAATCGCAAGACTTTTAGATGTGTGTAATTATGTTAACATCCAAAGGAGGGTAACATTATACATATTAAAAGTAAAATTGTACCAGCAGATGGCATAATGGTTATGTCGCTGGACTGTGGTTTGAGTCCCGGCCCAGCAGCTTGAAACTCACACCAGCAGCATGTGCATGCATGTCCAAAATCCCAAGAGGAGAAGGTATTGCAGCACGGCCACCCCTCATTTTCTGTCTCTCCGTCTCTCTCTGTCTCTCTGGTGAGTGCATGCACCCTATAACAAAAACTCTCTCTAAAAAATAAAAGGTAAAATTGAGCTAGCAAGTGGCACAGAGGTTAAAGCAACTGGATCCAATATAAGCTGGTCCCATATGGCTTACTGTGTTATTGGAGTTCTGGTCTCAAATGCTTTAAAAACACATGGTGGTTGTGTGTGTGCCCAATATCTGAGAGAGTGAAGGAGAGACTGTGTTGTGGTCATTCCCCTGGGGGATGATTTTTCAATTTCCCTCCTTCTTTTTGTCTCTACAATGAGCCCAGAATCCTATAGCAAAACAAAAGGAAAAAAAATGTAAAATAAAAATTACATGATGAGCTGAATCATTAATGAAATTATAGAGCTCAGTTACAATACTCTCTTTAAGGAGTTAATGTCACTATAAAAGTCCCTCTGCCCTGAACCATTGCTACAAAATTTCACAAGAAAAATGAATATTTGGTTGAGATAAGAACTTGGTAATAATTCTTCTACTATTAAAACATTTCAATATTGACAAATACTAAGGAGAGCATAATAGAGTGAACACTTCAACAATGATCAATATTCTGTCAGTTCATTCCTCACGAACCTTGGTTATCATATTGTGTCTTCCACCAATACTTCAAAATGTATGTGGGATTGGGGGACCAGCAGTTAACATAATGGCTATGTCGCTGGACTCCCACGTAGTCGACCGCGGTTCGCATCCCGGACCCAGTGGCTTAAACTCACACTGGGCCCGTGTGCGTGCATGCCCAAGATCCCGAGAGAAGAATGGAGGAGAAGGGATTGCAGCGTGGCCATCCCCCTGGGGGGTGATTTCTCGCTTTCTGTCTCTCTGTCTCTCTCTGTCTGTCTGGTGAGCGCACGCGCCCTATAGCGAAAACCTCTCCAAAAAAAAGAAAAAAAAAAAGTATGTGGGATTTTTTTCTTCTCATAGGAAGTCTTTAATAATTACTTAATAAAATTAAAATATTTTAACAGAGATTAATTATATATTAATTGATTAATATCACTACAAAAATCAAAGATATAAAAAGTCGTATACCAACCTACAAATGTTAGAGGGCAAGTAGTAGTCAAATCAGAAAGAAGATACCCTTGAATACAGACCTCATTAATGACATAGTTTTAAAATTTTTTTAAGTTTATCTGTTGATTTCCTGAGATAAACACACACAAACAGACACACACACAGTCACCCCCAACAGTGTATCACTATGCAGTGATCCCCCCCCCACATTGCTCACCTGTTCATGTACTCAGGCACATCCACTGGATTCTGCTATACCTTGAACCAAAACTGAGGACTTTTCATAAGGAACTATGCCTGTGAGACTTGTTGCTGGGCCCTAATTTCATTGCTTTGACTGGTCTGAACCAGGCTAACAAGACAAGGATCAAAACAAAGAATATTTATGATTGGTTAGCTACTTTAGCTTTTGTTTATCCATTCGACAATATCTGAAATGGATGAGTACATATTCCCTCTCATGGACTTTATAACTCTTCAAAATAAAGGTTAAACTGCATTTGGAATAAACTAATAAAGAATGATTTCTCTGTTGATTGGATAAGACAGGTAATGCCACAAGCAACAAATGAGCTTTGTATTTGTCACATATTGAGTGATATAGGACATGTAAAATAATTTCTCTGAGGGTTCCTTATATACATAAGGGGAATTGTTGCATCAGACACATACTTTTGAAATGTGGGATCTGGATTTAGGCTCTGAAATAATCCAGGAGATAAATGATCTTAGCTTAAACCAGAAGACACAGACTCTCAGAGCCCTTGAAGACTGATTGGGTGAAGGAGATGGGGACACGTGGCCCTGCTGTGGTAGTATAGTAGTAGCACAATGCTCTGCAATGCTGGAAGCCATATGGAAGATTGGGGTTTGTTTCCCAAGTCAACTTGCACACTATGAATGTGCGTGCACCTGCCTATTGATCCTAGCTATCTGGAAAAGGCTGGTGGGAATGGAGAAGATCATGGTATGAAGACCCTGTTGAGTGTGCTTGCCTCTCTATCTCTTTTCTCATGAAAAAAAATCAAATTTTTCAAAAACATAAAGGATAAAGCCCAAATTTCTGACTTCATAAATTGTGTGAAAGGTGGTCCCATTGAGATAGGGAAGTCAGAGTAGCAAGGCTAATGAGGCAGATGAGTATGCTTTTGGAAAAGTAGATTTGAAGTCCTCATAAATCAGGCAAACATTGTTACCCAATGCTCAAAATTGTGGGTGTGGGTCTCACTACTGTTGTCTGAGTAAATGGGTATATTTGGAAAATATGATAATAGTTCTGGGTGTCTGTGCAGCAGGATGCATATTAGAAAGTGGAAGAAAATGAAGTTGAAGAAGATAAATCAACACAACAGTCTACAAAGCACTGGGACAGATTTTGCTGTTGTTGTTGATGCTCCACATGAATCACATCCTTTTGAGTTCCCCTTTATACCATGTTTTCAAGTTTTCTTGTTATCAGCATAATATGTCCTTCCAATGTGTAATTTTCAAAGAGATTTAGAAGGCAGAAGGAAAGCCATTGTGCCCTGTTGCCAGTGGTAGACAAGATCCTGGGCATTTTTGGATATTGATGAGGGAGTTGGGAAGTGGCTTCCAGGAATGGGGCTGAGGATAGGTATTCTGGGATAAGGCAGCTGTGATTGTTTGCAGATAATCCTCTGTGATCTCTGCTTCCAGGTTTGTTTGGCTTGCTTTTGTTTCTAGCTGATTAGTGTCATGATTAAACTTGCATTTAATAAAAATGCCACAGGTGACAGGAAAAGATGAAAGATTTAGGCAAAGGGTATTACTCAGATAACTTACTTGGCTGTTGGTAAATGATTTAATAGATTCTTTTATCATAACCTTGTTGATAAAATAAAAAAAAAACTGGATTGAGTGAAAAATTCTGGGATTTGAGATGGTGGTGGATTAAGTTGAATCTGAATGGAAGTGTTTCATAATGCAATACGTATCTTAATCCTTGGCGTTATCTGGTTGTCAAAAAAATGAATGAGAAGAGACTTAGGTGACTGATCTATGAAATCTTTAAATTAAAAATACTGGGCAAGAATGTTTATATATCAGTATGACAATATAAAAATTAAGAGTTTAAAAATGTTAGATTTGGGATCAGCAGGTGGCTTGGTGGTTAAGGTGCTGGACTTTCCCACATGGCTGACCATGGTTCATGTCCTGGACCTGGTGGCTTGCTTTCTCACTTTCCCTCTCTCTCTCTCTGTTTCTTTCTGGTCCTATTACAAATAAATGAATGAATAAATGAAATGAAATAAATAATTCTTTAAGAAATTTTAGATTTAATTATTAAGCATAAACCAACTAAATAAAATTTAACAAATACAGTAAGGATGTACTTTTTTTTTCTCTCAACTATGTGTAGTTTTTTAAAGAAGTATATTTTGAGTTTATTTTGTTGCATTTTCTTCTCAATGACTTGAATTTTAGTAAATTCTTACAGAATATTTTCTCAATGATATGAAAGAGATAAGTTCACTCACCTAATAGGATACTTGTCCCATTTTATTATTTTTTTAATGAGAGAAGCTAGGAAAACAGGAAAAGACAGAGAGACAGAGATAGGATGTTTTGTATTGTTTTGTTTTGTTTTGGGGGGGTTTCATCATTGCACTCTTCTGCCCCAACCTTCTAATTATCTAGGACCGTTTAGGTTGGTCCAGAATCTGAATCCACTCTTCCTATGGCCCCAACTTTGCACAATGGTGCCCTACCTCTTGTACCACCATGGATGGGCCCTTACCCCAATATTTATTGTCTCAAGGTATCGGCTTATGATTCGAAAGTCTCTCTCTATGTAATACAATTCTTACATTTCCTCAGACAAAAGAGGGTGCTAGAGGATGCTACAGCATTAGCTGTAATGGAGGATTAAATGGATACTCCAGGGCCAGTTGCTGGTGTGGTGGTTAAGGTGGTTAGATATTACATGGCCGACAGTGTGGTTCAAGTCTCAAACTGACAGCTTGTAAAACATGTTGGCCATGTTCGCAAGCATGCCCCAAATCCCAAAAAGAGAATGGAGGAAAAAGGACTGTGGCATGGCCATCCTCTATGGGAGGTGATTTCTAACTTTCTCTCTCTCTCTGGAAAACACACATGCCATGTGGCAAAAAAAAAAAGAAAAAAGTTTTTGTTAAGTGATGCTCCATAAATAATGTATATATCATTTGTCATGCTCATTGAAACCTCCCCTAAAGAAGGTACTTTTAAATGTGGGGAGATAAATCCATAGGCATCAATATTTTTCCAAACAAATTATGCAAAAGGAGGAAATTATATAAACAATCAAAATGAATAAGAGTTAGAAAAATTATAGTGTTTTAAATTATTATAGCTTTTAAAATATTGTTGCAATTTTTTTCTTTAATTTTACAAAAGTTGCTTAACTTGTGCATTTACTGTCTAAAGGTAAACCTTAAAATGATCTTTTTGAGAATCATAAGTTATTACTTTTTGTTTTTTATACTGATTATCTTAAATATAATTTAACTGCAATAAAATTGGCATTTTAACATTATGTCTTTCTGTATAGGAGCATTATACATGTTTATATGTACTCAAATTTTCTTTCATGAAGCAAATATTGATTTGTATGTTATTTTAATTTTTGTCACATAGATCCTATGTATTTTACTTATTTTTTATTTTTATTTTTAACTGACATACAGTCATACATACTTTATGAAGCATAAATATATTTTTAGTGCATAAGTAGTGTGTTATGATTCTAAGATAATTTTTATATCCATCATCTCAAATATGTGTCATTACTTTGCATTAGAACCATTTAAAATCCTCTTTTCTAGCTATTTTGAAATATACAGTAAATGATTATTTATTACAGTCACCCTACTGTGCTCTAGAAAAACTAAAACGTTTTTCTCCTGATTGTACCTTTATTCTACTCAACCTTTAGTAACCACTATTCTACTCTCTCTTCCTATGAGGTTAAATTTTTTCGCTTCCATGTCTGAGTAAAAATATGCTGTATTTCTCTTTCTATGTCTGGTTTACTTCACTTAACATTATGTCCTCCAGACTCATCCATGTTGCCTCAGATGACAAGATTTCATTCTTTTTAATGGCTGAAAAGTATTCCGTTGTGTATACATGTCACATTGCCTTTATCCATTCGTCTGCTGATAGACACTTCGGTTGATTCAGTATCTTGGCTACCGTGAACAGTGCTGCAATAAACATGGGAGTGCAGCTGTCTCTGCAACATACTGATTTCATTTCCTTTGGATTTATACCCAGTAGGGGAATTGCTGGTTCATAAGGTAGTTTTATTTTTAGCTTTTTGAGGAACCTCCATACTGTTTTCCATAATGGCTATACTACTTTACATTCCCACCAACAGTATGTAAGAGTTCCTTTTTTTCGCAGCCTTGTCAGCAGGTTTTTAAATTTTTTTTGTCTTTTTTATAAAAGCCATTTTAACTGGTATGAGATGATATCTCAGAGTTATTTTGACTTTAATGACAATTGAATAAAATTTAAATTGATAGGAAAAGAAAGAAATACAAAAAATTATTAACCCATAATTTGTTATAACGGTACAATTATGATAATGCTTAAATTTTATATTATCTACAATAAACATACATTACACACGCACACATGAAGGTGCTCTGCACTGTGAAATGTTGTTATAATTCTGGGCTTTACAGATAGGAAATCCTTCCACCTCCACATATTTTCCTTGTGTATCCAAATCTCTACACCATTATTCAACCCTTTGCATCTGTTTATGTATCTATGGATTTTCCCAGTGAAATTAAAATATCTCTCCAGAGCAAGATTTAGGTCTTATTCATGTTCCAAGGCCAGACTTGTGGAGTGCTTTGCACAAAGCAGACGAATACTCAACAAATACTTGTTAAGCAAATAAATCATGTGTCATTGAAACTATAAATTAATATAAATATTTTGATTGAAAAGCTACTAGCCTCCGAAGTGACCACCCAGCATGTAGTATGTTTAAATTATCACCAAGTTTCAATTTCAGGCCAGTCTGTTTAAAAATGGAAAAAAATTAAATCAATAAATCAATAAAGTAGACTATATAACCCGTTTATAGTAGGATAATATAAATAGTGGCCATGTATCCTATGAAAAATGCATCTAACATTTTTAAACAGATATTTAGGGAATTTTTTTAAATTTAAAAACCCTGAGGAAAAACAATTTTGTCTAGAGAATAAGAAGGGAAAAAAATTGTAAATTTCTTTGCTCTTAAATACTGACCTTCAAATTCATTTTGAGTGCATGTTGTAAAGTCTGCTTCTTTTATGTGACTTAGATTATATGAATTTTATAGTATTCTGACAATGCAACCCTGAGACCTTTTAAAGAATTAAGCAATATATTCACAGAACAAAAACAAATATGTATAGCTGCTATATAAGAAAGACATATCCTAGAATATACCAATGATTCAATGAGATTGTAGAAACACATTTAATATGTCTATACCAGTCTACATAAATGGAAACCATTTTGCAGCAACATACATATTAATATCTTCATTAATGCTTTACCTGCTCACACGATACACTATGTGTTACACAAATAGCATAAGATCCCAATAAAGAAAACCAACCTTCTTCAGATCTGACTGCCATGAATCATGAGTGATCTGGGGTCAATGAATACCTAGTGCCAATAATACAAGAGAGAGCACGGTCCACCAAGACACAGTGCATTTTCCATAAGGAAAAGCAACAACCAAATAAAGCACAAAACAAAAACAAAACAAACATTAAAAACTTCCCTTAAGAATACAGAGATCGTGGAAGATGGGATAGAGTAGATACATAAACTGGCACAAACATCCAGATGACAAGACTGGTTACCATCGCACATTGTGAAATCTCAAAAATAAGTTTAAAAACAGGTGTTTTTGTTTTGTTTTGTTTTGTTTTAATGACAGAGGGTTATAAAAGAATTATAAATTTCTAAAACAGAAGGTATTTAACTGAAAATTTTCCTTGGCAAATGTCCTTAGGTCTCAATACATATTTTAGCAAAAAACCCTTGGGGAACCATGCTGAGTGCATACCTCTTATGATGAATATCACAGTTAGTATTACCGTTGAAATGTTAACCTTACTGTATGGGGTCTTGTTGGACTGTTAGGACATATCGAAAAAGTACTACACTAACTTACATGAAGGGTTATATTCTGTCAAAGACCTTTATTTGACACCATCAATGGAGGTTAAGACTCAAACATGGGTTAACTCAGTATTTTTAACCTCATGGGGGAGTGGGGTATCAGTGTTTTGGAATCAAAGTATAAGCTTAAATTATGGTTACTTGACACACTATATATGGTCTTGGATTTTTTGTTTCCTTTGAGTTTTTAAAATAGGAAGACAGAATTGAAACAATTCAAAAGTATATGACTTATCATATGTTGTCATATTATATAATGAAAAAGAAAGTATATGCTTAAAATTGTAGATTTTACACAATATAGGACTTCTGGACAATAGAAAATTTTATTTGGGAAATTAAAAAATACATACGAAGTGCCCAGGAGGTGGCATAGTGGTTAAGGTGCTGGACTCCCACATGGCCAACTGTGGTTCAAGTCCCAGACCAGACAGCTTGAAAATCACACCAGGCGCACGTGGATGTGTGCCCAAAATCCTGAGAGGAGAATAGAGAAGGGATTGTGACATGGCCATACCCCCTGGGGGGTGATTTCTTGTTTTCTATCACTGTCTGTGTCTCTCCAGTGAGTACACTCACCCCATAGCAAAAAATCTCTCCCTAAAAAAAAGAAAAAAATACATTCAAAACTTAAGTGATAAACAGCATGTAACAGGATGATTAGGCTCTTCAGAATTGCAAAGGTCAAACACATACACAGAAAAAACACATTTAGGGGAAAGTTAGCATAAGGATGCTAAGATGACAAAGAAATGTTAGAAAGCATTTTCCTGGACTAGAACTGGGAAGTTACCCATCTGCAATCAGATCTGAAGGGGCATTCCAATGAGGCAGCATACACAGATGGTTTTTATGGGCCAGCCTTTTTCTCTTTTTTTGAGAGGTTTTTGCTATAGGGCGCATGCACTCGCCAGAAAGACAGAGAGAGACAGAGAGACAGAAAGCGAGAAATCAGAAATCACCCCCCAGGGGGGATGGCCACGCCGCAATCCCTTCTCCTCCATTCTCCTCTCGGGATCTTGGGCACGCACGCACATGCACCTGGAGTGAGTTTAAGCCACTGGGTCTGGGACTCGAACTGCGGTTGACTACATGGGATTTCAGCGACATAGCCATTATGCTAACTGCTGGTCCCAAGGGCCAGCCTTTCTCAATTGCTTGTCCCACTGTGGAATAACCTGCTCTGTCTCTTGGGGCTGCTCAGTTCTGAAGGTGCGTCAGTAACAGACAAGGTTTTAGTCCTAGCACACATGGCCTCCTGGCTACCTCATCATGATATCTGACTCTTTTCCATGACACAACTGGTCCACTCCTGAGTCTTCTTTCATTTGTTTCACATTAACTCCTGCACAACAAGTAGATCTGTGCATTGATTGTTTTTGTTGTTGTTGTTTTGTTTTGTTTTATTACCAGAAGGCATGTGAACTAGTTAGAGAAAAACAGTGAGAGCAGAAAAAGCATCTCCCAACCACTGCAGTGGAGTGTGGTCATGCCACAGTCCCTTCTCCAGTTCTCTATCCTGTGGAGATTTGAAGGACACACACACATACTCCCCTGGTGTTTCTCAGGCCACTGGAGACAGCCCAAGATGGAGTGGTTTTTATCATTTTGCTTCCCTGTTGGGTTGTGCTCTAACAGCAGATGCAGAGACTGCTGGTCAGAGCGCTTCCATTGACTTCAGCCCAGATGGCTAGTCCAATACACAGAAAGAGATCCTCCAGGTTTTTCGTCCACGTGGTGCCTTCACTATTACAACACTGTTTCCACAGCGCTCCAAAATAAATACTTAACAGCTCACATCTATTAAGTAGTTAAGTCCAAAAAACTTAATAAGTGTTTATGTCCTAACCACTTAGTAGCTACTTGAAAAAAATAACACACATAGACTGAAAAAAAAAAACCAGTATTTTATTCATAGTTAAACAACTGTAATTACTCAGTAATGTGAAATATGTGTCTATTGGTCAAGCAATTTATTATTTTTTTTTAGAGAGATTTTGGCTATAGGGCACGTGTGCTCACGAGAGACAGAGATAGAACATGAGAAATCCCTTCCTGAGGGGATGACCACACCACAATCCCTTCCCCTCCATTCTCCTCTTGGGATTTTTGGGCATGCACGCAAATGCGCCTAGCATGAGTTTTAAGTCTAGGTCCAGGATTCGAACTGAGGTAATCTACGTGGGAGTCCAGCCATGTAACCACTATGCCATCTGCTGGTCCCAGACACACAATTTCTTAGTCCTCATTTTTGGAAGCATTTTGATTTTCATTGTACATGGTTTCTATCACAGCAACCACCAAAACTCCTGCTTTGTACAGATGTGATGTTCCTGAAAGGACTACAGTGTGATCTAAGGTTGAAACAATTTGTTACTTCAAACTAGTATTTTAGTGGTGTTTGACAGAGGATGTGGCATTCTTTTTCACTAAAAATATTGAAATGTCTTGTGGTGGCCCCACGTATTTGCTGTTATTCCTTGGGACATCCAGATACAGTATAAGAATCATGTCAATAAGATAAAGATATCTGATTGTATAGTATAAAACACAATAAATGTACGAGTAAGCAAATGTGGTATTTTTTTCCTCAGATGGAATTCATGGATATGGCAGAAACACAAAATAGTTCCAATATTTTAATAGCATTAGTTATAAAGTGTGGGTAACAACTGTAAAAAAATTTTGTGAAAAATTTAATATGATGTCATCAAGGAGTATTCTATGGAAGAGTCAGTCTGAAAACATGGATAAAAATTCTTATGTTGTGAGGAAGGGAGTAGATATTTAGAGAATTTTGGGATGCCCGTGTAGTGACTAGGTTAGAAGTGACTAGTGACTAGGTTAGAAGTGACTAGGTTGACTGTACCTGGGAATGAGATTATTCTGTCTAAGGTGTAGACTTCGGATTAAGTTTGGTGAGATGCTAGTGGAAAATTCCAGGTACAGATGACAAGTACTTAGAATCCACTGGCATCAGTGAGAACAAGGGAGCCAATGGAGCTGGGAATGATTTCCCTGTTGCTCCCTTAGAAGTTTTCCTCACCAGTCAATAACTCCCCTTTCTCTTCTACAATTTTATTATCATCTTCTCTAGTCATATCTTTTTCTATTGGCATATGGACATGATCATGTTTTACCATTATTTTATACCAAAAGAAACAAAAAATACCTTTTTGCCGTGCCTTCTTCTCTCTTTTCTGTAATGAACAAGTTTCTTAAAAGTGCATACTAGCTATGTCTGTTCCCCAATATCACCTTAACTTTCTTTTTTTTTTCTTTTTTTGGAGAGGTTTTTTTTTTGCTATAGGGCACGTGTGCTCGCCAGACAGACAGAGACAGAAAGACAGAAAGCGAGAAATCACCCCCCAGGGGGGATGGCCACGCCACAATCCCTTCTCCTCCATTCTTCTCTCGGGATCTTGGGCACACACGCACACGCGCCCGGCGTGAGTTTAAGCCACCGGGTCTGGGACTCGAACCGCGGTTGAGTACATGGGAGTCCAGTGACATAGCCATTACTCTAACTGCTGGTCCCCACCTTAACTTTCAATTCATTGAAATGTGGTTTCTTTGCTACAAATTACAGTCAACTATGTTCATGATTATTTAATAGTCATAATATTTCAAAACTCAATGGGCATCTCTCTGTTGTGACCTTATTTTAAATAAATCTCAAAATCTTTCTCCTTTTTCCTCTCTGGTCACACTTGCTTCATCTCTTTTATAGGCTTCAGTTCTCCTGCTAGTCTCTTATATATTAGTTTTGCTTATGGATTAGTGGCATTCTCTTCTTATTCTGAAAATATAGCCAGTGCAAAATTAAAATGTGGGCCTCTTTGTTTAAAAATTAAAACAAATTTCAGGACCGCCAGAAGGCATAATGATTACATTGCTAGACTCCCATGTAGTTGATCATTTTAAGCTGGACCAGTTGGCTTAAAACTCACGCTGGGTTCATGTATGTGTGTGCCCACCTAAAATTTCAAGAAGAGAATGAAGGAAAAGGGATTTCAGCATGGCCATCTTCCCTGGGGGGGGAGGGAGTGATTTTTTTGCTTTCTTTCTCTTGGTCTCTCTGTCTCTTCGATGAGTGCATGCACCCTATGGCAAAAATCTCTATCAAAAAAAGAAAAAAAGTTCTGGATGGCAATATCAAAGCATTTGACCAAACAGAGGATCTTTTAAAGTGTGTATCTTGTGTAACTGTACAGGTCAAAGACCCTTGAAGCAGCCCTATCTTAACTACTATTCACCTTTAATAGTCAAGCATCCTCTCCTCCTGGAACTCTGCCTAAAGACTGCCCAGCAGTCTGAGTAATTATTTTTCTCTGATCTTAACTTATCTCTGTAACTTGATCCTCAATCTTCTCACTACTCTGCAGGTACTGGTTTTCTGGCTTGCCTTCCTGGAGGAATGATGATCTTCTGATAGCAGGAATTGTACTTCTTGGTACCTCTGGCACTTCACGCCATGTCTGGCAAATTTTAGCTTTCCGTGAATGTAGGTGGTTTTGAGTTATGGTAATAGGGGCAGATAGTAGAAAGAAAAATGTACGTAGGAAACAGATATGAACCATAAAAAAAGAGAACAAATTCACAGATTTGGTCCTACATGAATAGGATACCCATTCGGAAGGAAATAATGGAAAGAAGAATGATGAGCCAAAGGGAGCCAATATATCAATCTGAAGTCAGCTGAAAATCCAACTAATCTTATTTCTAGCTTAATGACCTTTGTTGAACTTATTTTTGAGCTTACATATGAAATCCTCATGTGGAAGAAGAGTATATATAACCTTACATTTAGGTTACTCTTACCCCAAACCAAAACCAAAAGCGTATTTTTGTTAGTGTGTGGTATTAAGTAGCTCCTTTTTGTCCTGCTGTCAGAAGGATAGTGTATGTGCTGAAGAAAAAGAGGGAGTGTGTTGGAGCAAGAAGCATGATCTTCTTGGATAGTGTGTGCCCAGGAATTTTCTATCTGTTGCCCTTACAGACATCTTGTGGGACGAAGGTGTCATGACTGGTATGCCAAACCATGGAGGATCCACATCTTTTCCTCATGCACACAATAGTACCACTGAGCCACCAGAGTAATGCAGCTAGTGCTAGAATAAGGTAAACCACACTCAGAGCACCACAGTGATTTCCTTGATAGTTGGTCTAAATTTATTCCTATGTAATACATGTCTCAAAACCATGGCTTAAAAATATCTTGCCATTTTATCACCCTGCTATCAAACTTGCTGCAAGCGAGCCTCCACATTTTTTAATAAAGAAGCTTACTGCTGGCAGTAATACCACAGCAAGAGTCCAAACCGCTATGCCAGTGTGCTTGGATTTCTCAGAGGTGCAGTTTTATACAACAAATCTGTCTGCAGAACCTGAGGGGGGAAAACAACCATAGGCAACTGAAAGATTAAACATTGTTAATATAAAAACAATGATAAATTATATATACTCTTTGATGCTATCCATGTGATTGTTATACAATGTTTTAATTGTAGAAGTGCATTTAAAATAAAAATAAAGGAAAGTAAGAGAAATATGTGATTGTTGAAGAAGCATATTGGCTTTCTCTGGTTGGTTTTGAGTTGAGTTTTGGGTAGATGGCAGTGGTTGACCAAGTCTTCCCTGTCTGCCATGGTGGCTGTAGAGGTTGTAGGTCAGTTTTATTGCTGCGTGGCAATTGTCTGCTGTCCTGTTTGTGTGTTCCTTCTGTCAATAGTAAGGGACTATTCTAAATTCTTAGTGGTTGAAATTAAAATTAAAATACCGTAAGGAGGAATCAGCCGTTAGCATAATGGCTATGTTGCTGGACTCCCATGTAGTCGACCGCGGTTTGAGTACCGGACCCGGTGGCTTAAACTCACGCCGGGCACGTGTGCGTGCGTGCCCAAGATCCCGAGAGGACAATGGAGGAGCAGGGATTGCAGCGTGGTCATCCCCTCTGGGGGGTGATTTCTTGCTTTCTATCTCTCTGCCTCTCTATGTCCTTCTGGCGAGTGCACATGCCCAATAAGAAAAAAACCTCTCAAAAAAAAAAAAAAGGATTTATGATATGATAGTAGAAAAAAATGAAGGGCCTAATATCGTTTTTGAGTACCTAGTTTGTTATAAGAAGTACTATGGTACTTATTTTTTATGTATTTAATATTGCAAAAAAGAGATGGATAGTATTGATCCCATATTGAGATGGAGAAACCTACTCACGATATTTAAGCAACCTGCCCAAATAAACACGGAAAATGGAAGGGTAAAGGTTTAAAATAGACTTTATTTTTGAGGGAGAGGAGGGAAGGAAGAATTTTAAATTACTTTTAGTACTATCATAAGAGCATAATGTCATTCTATCCTTAAAATATTGCATAGATATAGTAAAATCTTTAATTATGTGTCACAAATAACACAATTCCAGCTTTCCTCAACCACAGAAGGAAGCTTCCACTCCAGGGTAAAATTCATAAAGGGTCAGTGCATCCAGAAGCACAGGTAAATCATCAAGGCACAGTTTTCCTGAGTGTCAGCTTCTTCCCATCTAGAGTGTTAGCTTCCATCCCTGTGGGAAGGTAGCCAACATGGCAGACAACACCCAATGAGCTTCAGTGACCTCAGCAGTCTTCTTCATCTATGAATGAGAAGTTAGAGACAGAGATACAGAACAGGAGATAGAAGGAGGCTGGAGAGGGGCGTTATTGATTTGTTTTTCAGAAGCTCTAAGAAATCTTTTATCGTACTCCATCAAATATCCTGGAAAATCTCTGTTGCCATTTCATTGACCCAAACTATATGCCATGTGTCTCCATGAATCATTCATGGTACGGCAAATGCAAGCAGGATTGGGTGTTATGTTAATAAATAGTTTAAACTTGACTCTAATGTCCCACTCTGAAAATGACATTTCAACCGGGTTCTTAGAAGCACATGGGGGTTGGAGAGTGTGAAAAAACTATGGTTAACTGGAATGGGGGAATGGCTGCTGGACATGCAATGACAAGGTCCAGTGTCATAAAATGAGAAGACACTTCTGTTAGCACTTCTGTTAGCCCTTTGGGTACAGAGTACTGAAGAAGATGTTCTAATTATTGCATACTCAGTCATCTCAAAGCACTTTTCAAGGATCAATTATGGGGCCGGCAGGTGCCGTGGTGGTTAAGGTGGCTGGGTGTCACATGACTGTATGTGCAGTTTGAGTCCTGGACCCAGCAACTTGAAAAACACACCAGGTGAATGTGTGTGCATGCTCAAAATCCCAAGAGGAAAAAGGATTGCAACACGGTCATACCTCACCAGGGGATGTTCTACACTTTCTGTTTCTGTATCTGTCTCTAGCGAGTACACGCACCCTACAGAAAGAAAAAAATAAATGAAGAAAGAATTAATGTTTATGGTTTTCTTAAAGTTCTCGAACATGTAATTCTAAAATTTAACATTGTGATGTTTTATAAGATTAACATTATTCTGATTAATAACACAAATTCATGCCCAATCAACTCATTAGTAAATGGAAATATAGCGAACACTTCAGTTGCCATTCTGTGCTTAGAGAAAATCATACATAACACTTTTGGTGTATGTCTTTCCACTCTGGAATATGTACATTTTATACTATTATTTAAACAACTAATTTGTGGATATGTTTATGTATTCTAGCATTTATGTTTTAATTCACTAGGATTGTAATTTATCTTTATAAAATATTTTTGTTGTTTTTTAATTCCTTCAACTGAATGCTTAATTTATTCTATTCATTCTTACTTATTAATATAAATTTTAAGGCTATAAGATACGTTTTTTAACCTAGCTTTGAAAACATTTATGTTCTCTCTTTCTCCATTTCTCTTTCACTGCTGTGAGTGTGTGTATGTGTGTGTGTTAATATTTGGTTTAAATTTATAGAATCTCCCTGGATCATGGACAAGCATGTACCTGAAATACTCTGGGAGGTCTGCAGATGCAAATCCTTAACCTCCCACATGGGTCTTCCTTGCAGAGCATTATGTTTTACCACTGTGTTGTAGTTCAGCTCTCACATTCAATATATGTTTATAGAGAGTTCTAATTGTTAATGTCTTATGGTTTTCCAATTATCCATTTTTTAACTGAATATTTTACAATATTGAAGTGCTAGAAGTTTTCTTCTTCCATTTGTGGTTATAATAACTTTTTTTTTTTAAATCTTGTATGTGTATGTGTGTTTAAGTATTTTGCACTCACCAGAGATAGGCAGAGAGAGGGAAAGTGAAAAATCACCCCCCACAGAGAGCATGGCCACACTGTAGTCCCTTCTCCTCCATTCTCCTCTCAGGATTTTAGGCGCGTATGTACCTGCATTTAGTATGAGTTTCAAGTTGCTGGATCTGTGGCTCAAATCCCAATTGTCAGTGTGAGACTCCAGCACTTTAGCCACCACTACACTTGCTGGTACCTATGAGTTAGTCTTTGTAATTTCATGTCATCTCAACTTTTCTGACTTTTCCATGGGACATAAAAATGAAGTTCTATTCCTTTAGGATAGTGCTCAATATGTCTCACATGGATAGGGTTTTTGGAAGCAGACCCAGTGATGAAGAACTGCATGTGTGTCTCACTTAGGAATTGACACCTGAGGAGGCAGGAAAAAGCTGGGAGTGTAGTCAGAGTCTATTGCAGGTCCAAAAGGAGTGATTCTGGGCCAGTATTGGATGTCAGAGTTGTTACAAATTGGAGGGGAAAGACTAGACTTTTATACCCATTCCCATGTCCTTGGAATAGAGCTACTCTTAATAAAGATAGGCCTGGGGCAAGAAGATTTGCAAGTAAGGCCAGCCAGGAAGAAGCTGACAGATACAAGTTCATCCTTGTCAGTTGGGCATTAAGTCTACCGTTAGAAGGGCAATTATTTTCTCTGTGTTGACCACCATAAATGCCTGAGGTGCTGAATCAGTTAGCCAAAGACGGGTAAGAGAGTCTGAGCCTGTAACAGCTGTATAGTCCTCCCACCTAAGATAGGAAACCCATCATAGCTATGGGATTCTCCAATGACGGGTAAGGATGGACATGTGGCTCTAAAAATGACTCCAACCTAAGACAGGCATGATTCCCCCAGGTTTTTCTCCTCTCTTTGAAAAAATAAAAAAGGGGGACGTGTGGCGAGCACTGCATACGGAAGCCATCTCGAGCTATCTGCCATCTTGGAAACTATTAGGCTTCACTTCCTCACTGAGCAAATCGGTTCTCAGAAATCATGTGACCAACCGTTCTCCCCGGAAGTGGTTGGGTTTCTAGGCAACGAGAGAGATCCACCCACATCAATGATTGGTTCATGCTGTTGTATCTCATTTGCATTTCGGGCAACCAATTGGTTCCCACCAGCTGTATATAACTCGCCATTTCTCTTCAATAAACGGAAGTAGACAGAAGAAGACGACTTGACCAGCACCTCGTAGTGTGTGTGCGCGTGTATTTGTCCCATCTCTCACTCCCTCCCCCAAGGAACCTGTTCCACTCTCCCATGGGCTGGGACACGTATCAACAACAGAAAATTAGGGCCAGCTAGTGGTGTAGCAGTAGCTCAATAGTACGCAATGTTTTTGGATGCAGACACACATGGGAAGGTTTCAGGTTTGCATCCTGAGGCGTCCCTGTGCACGTTGGACACATGCACACATGCCAGTGAGTCAGGCTGATGAAGGCTGGGGTAGACCACTACATTAGGAACCTGTTACAGTCTTTCTTTCTCTCTCTTTCTCTTATGGAAGAAATAAATAAAGGAACTTTAGAAGCTTTAGAGAGAGAAAGAGAACAATTGATAAAAGGAGAATTTTTTAAAAAAAGAAAAATGGAAAATGAATGTTAATAAAAACAGTATCGACTCTTCTATAGACCTTCTTGGAATTTTGTCAATCACCCCACTGTCATCCTGTTTGTGTTCCAGGAGAATCTCAAATCGTCTTTCCTTTCAGTTGTCTGTGTCTTTAGTCTCTTCTAGTCAGGGATAGTTTATCTATCTCTATTTATCTTCAGAACCTGACATTTGAAGTGTACTGGGCAGTAACTTTCTGGAATGCCCTCAGTTTAGATCGCCTGATATCTTTCTAATTAAATCCAGATTACACATTATTTGACAAGAATATCACAAAATGTTTGTCATTCTCAGTGCATTGTATCAGGAATTACGTGCTGTCGATGTGACTCATCACTGATAACCTGAATAAAGTCTTAATGCTTACCCCTGTTACTCATAAATTTTGGGTGTAGTGACTTTTTAAAAACAGTTATTTAATTTTATTTAGTGTTATTTTTAGTAACACACTCCCCAGAGAGAGAAAGAGAGAGAAAAACTGAGAAAGCAAGCTGCCAGGTCCAGGACTCAAACTGCGGTCAGCCATGTGGGAGTCCAATGCCTTAACCATGCCATCACCTGCTGGTCCTGGGTAGTGGTTTTATAAGACTATGTAAACCCTTGTTTCTTATCATGCTCCTTTTCTACAATTTAGCATCTATGCTAGTTCTTGTCTGGAATAAATTTGTGCTTTTAAATGTTGATTTTTTATTTCATCATTTCTTCTCTGTTTATAAAGTGGAATTACACTGGAAAATATTGTCCATTGTTTCACATTTATTTACATATTTGATTATTTATGTCTGTAGATACTCATTAACATTTGTTTGATTATGTGAAGTCAAACACCCTGTTTATTGTCATACTTTGTGCTATGCAGAAAATGTGGAAACAGATGCTTTCCTCCTATTTACTTTCATGTATATCATAGAAAAAAAAGAAAAAGAAACTAAATGTTAGAAGGGAGGGAAGACCCAAGTGTAGCATAATATATCTACAGCAAATGCCTGTTTGGGTCTTCAGTAATGCAATCTCTCCAACTTCTTTATCAAAATATTTTGATGCTCAAGATTTCTCATATTATCCTTGCATTTCTAAATATTTTTTTCTACATTTTTAAAAAAACAGTTTAACTTTATTTATTTACTTATTTATTTTAATTTGACCAGAGAGAGACAGAGTGAAAGTGAGAAAGCAAGCCATGTTTTATAATATGCTCTTTAGCATAGCCATTTATGCTTTTGTTTTCAATTTACCAATTTATTTTCATTTTAGAGACTGCATGTGCTTACTCAGTTTGTCAATTTTATTGATCCAATGAAATTATATTGAAAACAGTGAAATAAATTTCTATTTGTATTTTTTATGCAGCTTAAGAAACCCCTTTTTCTATAATTATAAATAGATTTTCAAATTGTTATTAAAAAGTGAAGTCGGGACCAGCAGATTGCATAATGGCTACTACATTGCTGGACTCCCATGTGGTCAACCATGGTTCAAATCCCGGCCCTGGTGGCTTAAACTCATGCAGGGCGCATATGCATGCGTGCCCAAGATCCCAAGGGGAGAACGGAGGAGAAGGGGGTGTGGTGTGGCTATGGCTCCTGGACGTTGATTTCTCGCTTTGTGTGTCTCTGTCTCTCTGTCTTTATGGAGAGTGCACGCACCCTGTAGCAAAAAAAAAAAAAATACCCAAAAAACAAACAAAAAACAACAACAACAAAAAAATCACCAAAAAAAACCCTGAGGTAAATTATTTGTATATACACAATTCCCTTATTCCTTTTTTTTTCCTTCTTCTTCTTATTACAGGACACATGCACTTACTGGAGAGAAAGAGGGAGAAAGAAACTGAAAAATCATCCTCCGCCATCCCTAGGGAGGATGGACATACCTCAATCCCTTTCCCTCCATTGTTCTCTCTGGATTTTAAGCACACATGCTCATGTGCCTTTTGTGATTTTCATGCTACTGGGTCTGGGACTTGAATCATGTAGTTAACCATGTGGGACCCAGTTGCCTTAACCTCATGCCCCTGCTGACCCATAGTTCCTTCGTTTTAATGGATCTGGGTCACTACCAGTTCCTTCTTTATCTGTAAAAATAATATTACCTATTCCTATGACAAAAATATTAAAGGTCTTGCTTTAAAACATTACATGCAAAATAATACCATTAAGATCAGCTTTAATCAGAATTACTAAGTCAGTGAAATAAGTAAAACCTAATTTACAGACAGAGAAATTTCATGTGAATTTTGACATTCATTAAGATAAAATAATCTTCATTATTTTAAAAAGTGCATTGCCTTGAACACTACCTTGTCTAGCAACAATAGTATGAGCCCGGCTTTGAATCCACTCTTATTTGCTTGCAGGTAGCACCTTTGTTCTTTCTATGCTGCTGTGGTTTCCCCCATCATTAATATTCCTCTGGTCACTTTAATGAGAGAAAATTTACATACTCACACTTGTGTCACCCTCTGACTAAAAGCTCCTTATGTTTGTTTCTGATAAATTATAATCAGTTATTGCATGGACAATTTATGGTGGTGATGAGAATGAAACTGGAAAGAATATGGTTTGAGGTTTATAAAGTAAACTCAGCTAATGCTGGTACTGAATAATAAATCAACATCTGATGCTCCACTATCAAATACTAATTAATTCTTCCTTTCCTCCCTCATATTAATTTAGTGTCATTCCAAGTCTTTAGGGGAGAGTGCTTCTAGCTTGAAGCAAGAACACTCATATGCCTTGCCAGAGAATTTTATTAATTGCAGTAAATGCAGTGGTTTTGGACAACCACATTTAGAAAAGAAAGATGAGTTTGGAAGACAATTCTCCCCTTTGGCAAGTGTGATATTTCAGGATCCCCATAAATCCTTGGGAACCTAATAGAACCTAATAGAAGTAATTTTTTTACATCTTTTTTGACACTCAGATATTCTGGTAATCCAATTACTAGGGTCCTGATAGTCCACCATTCCTATTAATACTAATTTCAGAATACAAAATAAAATAAATGCAACAAATTAGTTCAGGAACCCTGGTCATAATAGGATATTTCACTCTGATGACAAAGACTATATTCATCTCTAATTTATATTCACATCAAACTAAAAATACTCATTTAAATATTTAAAATTCTGGTAGGCAGCTGAATCTTCTGTGTACAATTATGAGTTTATTTTTAGATCTTTAATTTGTTATGTGTTTATTAATTTAAAAGACCATCTATAAAAAATAAAATAAAAGTTCTTTTTTAAATACAGTTAGGAATTAAATAGAAAATCTGAGTACTATATAGCATTAATGGCTAATAATAGATTACTGCGTGAAGTTAAGCACCCTGTTCATTTGTCATACTTTATGTTATCCGGAAAATATGCCAAGAGATGTTTTCCTCCTATTTTCTTTCATGTATATTACAGAAGAGAAGAAGAAACTAAATGTTAGAAGGGAGGGAAAACCCAAGAGGGGTGTATCTGCAGCAAGTGCCTGTTTGGATCTTCAGTAATGCAATATCTCCAGTTCCTTTATCACTCAGGACTAGAAAGTAGAGAGGGAAGGAACAAGTTAAAGGAGGTTTATGTCCTTGGAAAGTTATAATTTTCTGCAATATCTTGAGTCAGAAACATAGTTGATCTAGTTTGTTCTGTCTTTACAAACTTACACTGGCTTTTGTATATGTATATATTTATATTCCTCACTGAGCTTTTCAAACAGTTTAACGTTTTAGGAGTACATTAAAGTTCTTAGAAGCCATGGCATACTTCTAAAGGATCTATTACTTTAGTTTTTGTCAAGACCTGGAGTAAACCCAGGTGATGCCAGGGTCTGCTGTTCAAGTAGGCAATAGATCAGAGGAAGCCTTCAGTCAGCCCATGACCTAAGGTCCAGATACTTAGATGTTAAATGCTCAATTTGCCTAAAGCTAGCTCAGCTACTAACTCTACCCAGGAACTGCTGCTGCCATCAGAATGGGAAGAAGAGTTTGAAATTCTGCTACATGAACTACATACACACTGAAAGGAATATAGTTACTTGGGTAAACAATATTGTTTTAACATCACCAAAGAAATGTTCAGGAAGAACTAAAACAGATTTGCAATCTGCTAAAATTATGAGTTAGGGGGAAACACACCTACTTACTAAATTGGGCTCAGTGTGTGTGAAGTTCAGGGAATGATAGTCATAAATGCCGTTGGTCAGTGGTCTCCCCGACTCTAAAGACACAAAAAGCTAAAGGTGACTGTAAACATTCACTTCGCTAGAAACTATTAATTTAAAAACTAGATGCTAAAGTAAATCAACTCCATTAGAAATCTTGACCAAGGCAGGGAAAAACATAAAGCACAGATCTAGCTTTCTTTCAGTTTTATTTTCAATTGAACATGAAGATATTTAAAAATGTTTGCTCTTTTGGCTTCTATTGTATTTCATGACATAGAACTTTAGATTTCCCTAAGTGTTATAAAGTTTTATACATCCAAATTGCATACGGGATATGTTTTGTTACTTCTAATAACCCATAGAATTTTTATATCTAACAATTTTATGGTCCTGTAGAATTTCTACAATTATTAATATTAAATCAATTCTTCTCTTTGTAAGAGAGTTCTTTCCAAATCTAAATTTATTAATATAGTGTTAATATTACCAGTATCTGTGGATTATATTAAAAATAGAGACTAATGGGGGGCATTTAAACTCAAAAAGTCTCTATTTCATGACTTTAAAACTACATTTAAATAGTAGCATATTAAGATTCATGCTGAAAATTTTTAGAACATTTCTGGAACTTTTTATAGTACCTAGCACTAAATGCCTATGCTAGAGATATTTATATTTTTATCATTCCTCTGTAACGGTACAAAAGATTCATAGTTAGTATCTTCATTATACTTTTTCCATCCCTTCTGCAGCAGAATTTCACAAAATATGTTCTTTGATGTTAACAAAGTTTATTCTTGGGCCAGCCTGTGACTTGATGGTCAAGGTCATTGAATCCCACAAGGCTGACTGCTGGGTCTGAGGCCTGGATCCAGTGGTTTCAGAAGTAGGCTGGGCATTTGTGTGTGCATGTCTAAAATTCTGAAAAGAGAAATGGAGGAGTTGCAGTGTAACTATTCCTTACGAAGAGGTGCTTTCTTACTTCCCCTCTCTCTCTTTGTACCTGCCTTCTGGCAAATTAAAAAGAAAAAAATACTTTTTGAACCCTTGGACATGGGATAAGTTCAGATGCAAATCCTAAACTCACTAGATTGTTTATCAAAGCATTGTCATTGCCACATTAAAGATATAAGGGTACTTCAACAAGTTTATGGAAAGATAGACTCATAGTAGTAGTTTATTCTGATGCAAGAAAAGAATTTAGATCTATACATAATTTTTCATTATACATGTTTTTCATTAACTCTTTGAATATCTTTTTGTAAAGATTATTTCCTTTACCTCACCTCTTCGTGCTCCACTGTTATTCTTCTCCCCTATCCCAAATCCAGGTGACCATTGCTCTGTTTTCTGTAAATCTAGTGTGGTCTTTTCAGCTTTAATTTTATATACTAATAGAATTAGATTATAGTACATTATCTTTTCTATATGACTTTCTTCACCAAAGAAACTAGTTTTAAGACAACTGTCATTGATAAAAATAAAACACTCACTTTTACTACTCAATGCTATTTTATTGGGTGAAGAGACAACTGGTTGATCCATTCTTCTGTTAGTGGGCATCTGGGTGCATTTCAGTAATGGCTGACTCCATTAAGGTTAAGTATTAAACTTCTATTAAGTATAAAGCTTCTGTGTATTGCACAAGTCTTTAATGATTAAATTTTCATTTTGTTTAGTAAATACTGAGGGGTAAATTTGTTGAGTCACTTGTTAAATATATGTTTAACTTTATGAGGAACTAAATCATTTTTTTCTTCTCATTAGCAGCATATGAGATCTAGCTCCACCTTTTCATTACAACTTAATGTTAATTGCCCTTCTCCTTTTAGCCATTTTAATCTATGTTAGTATTGAATTTTAGAAAGTCTATTTTTCAATTCTATAATTTCCATTTTATTCTACTTTATTGTTTCGATGTATCTGTTAATACTTATTACTCCTCGTTTATTAGAAACATGTTTTGATTCATTTATTTTAAAAATAGATGATATTGGTTGCTTTAAAATTCTCATCTGTTAGTTGAGACATCTGTTTTATCTTAGGATCAAACTCAATCTTTTGTTCTTTCCCTCATGAGAATGTATTTTATTTTTCTGAGTCTTCATGTATATGGTAATGCTGGATTATCTCTGGGATACTTTGAATATGAATTTGATGAGATTCTGTATTCTGCTATATTTCTCTGAGGAGTATAGTTGTATAGTTTCCTATGTTTAGCAGATCATTTTCTCGACTGAGTTTGGTTTACAAACTCTACTCCTTCAGAGACACCTTCAGCCTTAGTTTAGATCTGTTCTCTTTAGCTGATATTTTTAGTCAGTCTTAATACATACATATTTCAGGAGTCAGTCAGAAGTGTCGATAGACAGAGTTGACTGATTCCCTCTCTCCACTTGTCTCTCTTTTGTACTTTCCTAACTTCTCTGACATTCACTGTTTCCCAGTCTTATTTTTCAAGTGTCCCTGGCCAGAAGGACTTTGGTTGCTTTCCATATCTTCCCCACAACACTGGACTTGCCACACAGACTACACCATGTCATGGGTAAAAAGCAAAGGAACTGTTAAAACACCAGACTTTTACAGCACCAGATTCCATTACTTTCAGAAATTGTACACACATCCCTCAGAGTCTTTCTGCTCCTCTCCATACTTTGGCACCTGAGGGTAGTTGCTTTTTGTGTTGTGTTTGAGAATGACAGTTGATTACTTTAGGAAATCTAGTAGGAGCTTAATTTATCATACTTAGAAGCAAGCTTTCATCCATGTTGTTTCCTCTATTTACACTCTTAGGGCGTCATTTGATAAATGGAACTCAATTTGAATAGAGATTAATGTATCAAGGTTTACTTTATGATTAGCACTTATTGATCTCTCTTTACTTAATCTGCATAATCAGAACTTTCTTCTTTATTTTCTTCTGGAAGAGTCATGATTTAACTTTCTCATTTAGAATTACAGTAAACCAGAAGCGATTTTCATATGTGGTGTGTGTTATTGAGTGGGATTATTTAACAGTTAAAAACATCCATTTGAACTCTTTAATTTCAACATAGTTATGTCAAAAATTCTAAATAATACTTGAGATAGACTCATAATTTCTAAATTTTATTTATCATTATAACTCAGATATATTCACATTAAATATAAGATTTAAAAATCAATTGTTACCAATTAATTGGACTCTAATTTAAAGTACCAAACTATGCTGGACTATTAAAATGACATCAACAAAAATGTTTTAATCATATCAACTGTTCTCAGCCAACTCAATTAAGTTTCTGAAGCCATGCATATAATTAGAATCTTCTCCTCTCTGGCAATATATACTTTACACATTAAGTATGCCTGAAAAGTTTTGATTTTATGAATTAAACTAGAATAATCTCTAGTTCCCTCCCTTTATGAATGAAGCTTTGGCAGTTTACAAATTTACCAAACAAATCTAGACACTTTCTTTTACTGTATTTTAAAATAAATATAATTAAATTGAGCCTATGATCCTAACTTAAGGCATAGTTTTAAAAATACTTGTCTGTACTTTTTCTTTCATTTTGTTTTTAGGCAATGTACAACAATAAAAAAAGAAAAAAAAAGGAAAAATGACTAGCTGAGAAATAAAATTAATGATCAAAATTTTTTTTAAATTCTAATAATAGATATGACACAAAGAATAAACAAAACATGATTTCATAGGTAATATTTAAGCTACTTATTATGATGAAAGACTAAGACTGTAAAATAGTGTTTTTGCAGAATTTAACCATATGCCTGAAATATATTAATAGATTCTTAACATCACCTGTATTTAGTTTTACACTCTCTAAAAATAGGTTTCTTATCTTACTCATCCATTTATTCTCGACAATGATATCTTCCAAATGGAATTCATAATTTTAGTTAGAAGAAGAAAGAATCTCATAGACCGTTAAAATAGCAAAGGCCATATAGTTTGATCCCTATACATAGATTGTATTTTGATAAAATTCACTGGGTAGTTTACCTGTGTTGATTATATATACTGAACATTAACAGTTAATCACTACTGAAGAAAACATTCAATCTAGAACATTATTTCAATGCTTTTCATAGTTGATACTAAGTATTTAATATTTGCTGACACCTACACATTGTTTTTGATTACTAAATAACTAAGTGGGGTTAAAAAAAAAGACCAATAAAATGTGCTAAAATAAAGTTAAGTACATTAAGATATAAGCAAGAAATGAATATGTGAATGATATGTCATTTACTGAAACTCGTTTTACCCTGCCTTGTCTTTATATATATATTTTTCTTTTTCCCTCAAGTTTCTATTTTTTTTTCAATGTATTTTTTTTAAATGATGTGATTAATTGTATGTGTTAGTTTGACTAGGCAATGAGTTATCCAGATATTTGTCCACACATTATTCTGTGTGTTTCTATGAGAGTGTTTTTAGAGGAGAATTGCATTTAAATCAATAGACTCAGTAAAGTGGACTGACCTCTCTGATGTGAGTGGGCCTCATTCAATCAGTTGAAGGCTTCAATAAACAGAAAGTCTGATACGCCCTTGAATAAGGAGAATTCTACCTGTCTAATGGTCCTTGGATTTGGACACTAGTTGTTTATTCTTCCTTCAGACTCAGACTGAAACATCAGTTCTTCCTGGGTCTCACACTGCTGGCCTGTTGATTCTGTTTCTCTAAAGGACCCTGATAATCTAACACAGATGGGATAGCATCAGGCATAAAAGGGCATGGCAAATCACTTAAATGCAGTAGGCAAAACAAAGAAGTCAATGAGGATTCATCTGGTATCATCTTTAATACCTAGGAAAAAAAAATGAAAGAAATATTCTGAGCATTTTCCTTACTCTCTAATTTCAGAAAGGACAAAACAGTTATGTCATAAGTATATTACTTAAAAGGGCTATGTTTGGATAAATGTGAGGGGGAAACAACTTTATAAATACATATTGCTAATTTCTTTCATAGAACTACAGTATTTTTTCCATTTGGAATGTAATTCATAAAATAAAACTTAAGAAGATCCCTAAAATTCTATCTTTAAAAGGAGAGAAATCTGATTAAAGCTTATAGGTGGATTTATTTTAATATAGCATGCATAAATAAGAGATTATCATTCCATCTAGTCAATAAATTTGTATTTCAAATAACTATTTCGTTGGCATTTTCACCCTGTGTCACAAAGATGTGTTCAGAAGGATAGGTGTTGCCAAAAGAAATAGCGAGCTCAGATATACTCTAATAGCACTTCATTTCATGGTGTTCCGTTTGATGAAACTGTTACATAATCTACAAACCACTAGATAGCAAGAATTCCATCATGTACATACTACATATTCTGGAAGGTATATCAGCCTACCAAGAAAGACAGAGCTGTTGATAAATGAGAGCTGCCAATTGAACCTCTGCATGCTATTGAACATTAATGAATGAATTAAAAGATGTGACAGTGTTAAGCAAAATGACTAAACCTTCTCTTCACTGAGAGAAAATTCTTCCTTTTTTCTTTTAAAAAAATATTGCTAAATTTGACCCAGCCTTAGTACCACAGTGCTGCCACACTGTTCTGTAGTGCTGAAAGTCCAAGGAAAATTGGAGTTCAGCTCCTGGGTCAACCTGTACAGGGGGGTTGGGGGGCGGGAGGTGTGTGTGCTTGTGATCCTGGCTAGCTAGGAGAGTTGGGGGAGCATCAGCAGCACAGAGAGCAGGTGTAAGATGCTTGTCTCTCTATCTCTCTCAGGAAATAAATAAATAAACCGTAAAAGATAATTAAATTAAATATTAAAAGACTACTAAATATTTATAAAGTAGGTGAAAATATAATGATAACATGAAACTCATATACAAAAACGCTAGAAAAAATGTATTACATTAGATAACAATGAAGCCGCCTCTCTCCCGCCTCCACCACCTAGCAGTAAACTAAACTTTAGGCTAGAAAACCCACAAGTCCTCTAGTTAGTTTTAGCAGCATATTTCACATCTTTTTTTTTTTTTAATTTTTAAAAGTTTCCTATAGGGTATGTATACTCATCAGAGAGAGAGAAAGATGAAAATTGAGAAAGCATCCCCCAGTGGGGATGGCCAAACTCCTCCGTTGTCATCTTGGGATTTGGAGCATGTATGGACACGTACCCAGTGTGTTTATCAAGTTGCCTGATCCAGGACTTGAACTATGTAGCCAGCCACGTGGGATCTAGCCACCTTAACCACCATGCTGCTGGCTGGTCCTCACATCTTTATATATTCCTTATATTTCAATTTTTTAAAATGCACATGGATGAAGACATATTGTATGATTTATTCTTACTTGCCTTTACAACTACTGTTGTGTACATGAGATACATCCGTTTTGATATGTGTTATTTTAGTTCATACTTTTTTCTGCTTAAGATTAAGATATCTTTGTATTTATTTTGTAAATGGACATCTGTGTGACTTTCAATATGAGGCAATTGGAAGCAAAATATTAAGGACACTCTGGTATCTTTCTCCTCACTTGCATGTGTAAAATCTCTCTAGATTGAGAACGTCTGAAATATTCCCATAAAAAAGTATGCATTTGCTTCTGTCTATGTGTACCTTAAATCTAGGGCCACAGTAAATTACTTTCTCTTATTGAAGTGCTTTGCTTTATTTTTTTTTTTTTTTCAGGAAGTATAAATTTAGCCCTTAATTTTATGTGTTGATTGGGCTTGTTTTGTGAATTACATACAAAAGGACAGTTTATTTCTCTCTCCAACCTAAGCCAAAGTCCTTTGCTATTTTATTCTGGTAATCCCCAGCTCACCGTTACTCTGAGGTATAGTTTCCTGGTTTCTATTAGATCCCACATATGGGTTACAACACTTCTTTATTTTCAGTTTTGAAATCAAAATCATGTTCACCAAGTTTTAGGAGATATCTAAGAAAAAAATCCAGATTCAATGTTCTGCTTTTTTCTTGTATTCTTGTTTTATTTTTCTATTTGTTTTTAGTTTCTCTGAATGACACACTTTCTTGACAACTGAGTTATACAATGTGAATGTGGATGTGCATAAAATTTTCTTCAACCATTTCAGTGGAATGGTTTTTGTTTGGGATACTTGAAACCTGTACTTCATTATTCTAACTACACTCTTCCCTCTTTCCTCAGAGCTTCCTATTAAAATTGACCTGCTCTTCTAGGTGTGGATCGATATTTAAGGTAATTTCCTTTTGTCCACTGTCTAAAATAACTTTCTTTAGCATTTCCAGATAATATAAATGAACATATATTAATATAACAAGTAAAAATAGAAGGGGATTTCAAAATGTTTGTGGAAAATGAAGTTAAAATACGAGTTTATGTTGCCACAAAAACATTTTTGAAATCTATGCACAATTTTTTCGTATGAGTTGGCCATGAACTTCTTGAAGACCCTCATGTTAGTGCCATCATCTAAAGAGAAAGTGTCCAAGATGAAAATTGATTCAATATGTGCTTTTGGCAGAGTCTTCTCCTCTCTATGAAACTCCCTTTTTTTCTTCTATAAAATAAGGACGAGTATCACATGAGAAACCACATATGAAACAACTTCATCACATGTAATTCACAATAGAAATACAAGCTATTCTACTTTTTCAACTGAGGATCTTTTAGGATCTACATAGTATCAACCCAATGTATTCAGTAATAGAGACACTTTAAAAGAACTATGTGGACTTCTGAGAAAAGACACTTATTGTTTTGTTCTTTTTAGATCCCTGAGCTTTTAGTGCCACTCTAAGTCAGTGTCTAGAATTTCTCATCTTTTTCTTCCTGCATGTACCTGGGTAGAAAACATGTTTTTCCCGTAAATACATCTGTCTTCGTGAATATTTGTAAAAAGACAACAAAGAAAATCTCCTTTACAACGTTGCTCCTTCATCATCAGAACTGAAATGGAATCACATACCATAGTTAATTTTGTTCCCAGAAATTTTATAATAGCAGGACAGCTGCTCAGCATAACTTTTTCTATTGCTTTTCAATTTATGGTGCATATGATGAAATAGATTTGGAAGTAAAGGCCAAGAAGCTAGTAGATGAACTTTATGAAATTTAATTTGACTGTGCCAGGGGGTTATTTTTCATTGGAACATTATGTCTTATGGCGAATGCCTTGGAGTTAAGTATCAATTTCCAAACTTTGTTTAAGATACAATTTAAAAAATAATCTGTAAAACAACAATTATCTGAAAAGGCAATTTAAAAATTATTTTTATTTTCTCACTGATAATGTATGTTTGAGAGAAGAGTGAATCCTGTTTTCACAGGTCCATTACTTATATTTCCTATTTCAATATTAAAGTTTAATTTCTAAAAAGATTTTGCTCTAAGGTATGTGCACTAGCCACTCACACACACACACACATACAGATAATGCACTCCCCCTGGGGAGATGGCTATGTCACAATCTCTTCACCCCATCCTCCTCTTGGGCTCTTGGGACTTTGGGCAGGCCTGCACGTATGGTCGGCATATTTTTCAAGCTAAGGGGTTTGAGACTTGAACCACACGGTTGGCCATATGGGATCCAACTGCCTTAACTACTGCCACTGGTTGACCTTAAAGTTTAATTTTTTTATTTAAATGTTCTATTTTGGGACTAGCAGTTGGTGTAATGGCTATGTCGCAGGACTCTCATGTAGTTGACCATGGTTTGAGACCTAGACCCAGTGGCTAAAACTCATGCTGGGCATGTGTGTATGTGTGCCCAAGATCCTGAGAGAGGAGAATGGAGAAGGGATTGAGATGTGGCCATTCCCACCTGGGGGGTGATTTCTTGCTTTCTGTCTATACATCTCTGTCTTTCTGGCAAGTGTACCTGCCTTATAGCAAAAACCTCTCAAAAAAAAAAAAAAGAGAGAAAATAAAAATAAAAAGAAATAGAATATTTTGGCTGGTCTGAGGCCTAGTATTTAAGGTAGCTGCATTCCACATAGACAACTGTATTTTGAATCCTGGTCCTAAGGGCACGTTTGGGTTTATGCCCCAAACTCTGACAGTAGGGAGAAATGGAAGAGAAGTGATTTTGGCATAACTACACCCCACTGAGGAGTGCTTTCTCCCTCTTCTTTCTCCCTCTGTCTTTCTGGTGAGTGTATGTGTCCTCTGGCAATTAAAAAAAGGAATAAAGTATTCAAATACATCAACATTAATATTTGAAGAAAAATCTCGTTTCTTACACCACTATGTTGCATGTTAAAATGCAGGAAAGCCTACAATCTAGACTATTAAAGCTAGAGTGATAAAGAAGTCATTTATTCAGTTATGTAAATGGAAATTAACCTAGTAATGGGATTGATTACATTAGTTTCAAGTTGCAGCTTGACATAGTAGAACCATAAATACATGGCTTCCATTTCTTGTATCTGTCAGTAACAGCTGAAAGCAAAAAAGGTTGCAGATGGTAAAGACCAGACTAAACCATAAATACTTTTTCTTGAAGTATTTTCAGAAAACAAAATTTATATTATTCATATTGTTTCAAATGCCAAGAAACAGCCAAACTTTTATCTCAGTGGGCCTCTAACACCTGGTTTTTAACCATATAATTTTCTTTTTCTTTTTTCTTTTTTTTTTTTTAGGGGGGGGGGATGGTGTGGTGGGATGATAGGCATTTTGAAATTCATAAAGCTTATTTCATGAATTTTAACTGTGAGTGGATCCCAGAATACTGATGATACAAATGTGCTGAGAATGACATTCACTTCGGGAATTTATAACTTATTTGCTTTTCCAAAAAGAATTGCTTCTTTAATTATTGTCAGATCACTTTGAACATTATAGCAGTAGAGCAGGAGGGCCAATTGGTAGGAAAAAATCTCAATCTCTGTCCCATTTCCAGGGGACATAAGATCATCATTCAGATTTGAAGTGAGAAAACTTTCTTTAAACAGGAGCCAACAGCAACATCTGTTCACAACTAATTCTGAGCCTTGACCAGCTCTCCGTATTTCAGAATGTGCACATTTCCTCCTCCCTTTATTTTCCATTTCATAGACTCCTGAAGCCAAGCACAGTGAGAAGGACTATTTTGTAATCATTTTGATTTATCTATATGCAGGAGGTTTACGAAATCCCTTAAGAACTCATCCTCCTAGATTTGTAGCTCAATTAAGCACATTCAATTAGTCTGGATAGACTGTCTAAGGAACATAGAGGGCTCAAACCTCAGATACTAGGACCTCATGTAGTTTATTTTATTTTATTTAGAAATGCCTTGTACTGATACTGTTTTTTTCAAAACACTTGAAAACTACATATCTGAGATATGTAGTAACTATTCTTGAAGTATTTTCAGAAAACAAAATTTATATTATTCATATTGTTTCAAATGCCAAGAAACAGCCAAACTTTTATCTCAGTGGGCCTCTAACACCTGGTTTTTAACCATATAATTTTCTTTTTCTTTTTTCTTTTCTTTTTTTTAGGGGGGGGGATGGTGTGGTGGGATGATAGGCATTTTGAAATTCATAAAGCTTATTTCATGAATTTTAACTGTGAGTGGATCCCAGAATACTGATGATACAAATGTGCTGAGAATGACATTCACTTCGGGAATTTATAACTTATTTGCTTTTCCAAAAAGAATTGCTTCTTTAATTATTGTCAGATCACTTTGAACATTATAGCAGTAGAGCAGGAGGGCCAATTGGTAGGAAAAAATCTCAATCTCTGTCCCATTTCCAGGGGACATAAGATCATCATTCAGATTTGAAGTGAGAAAACTTTCTTTAAACAGGAGCCAACAGCAACATCTGTTCACAACTAATTCTGAGCCTTGACCAGCTCTCCGTATTTCAGAATGTGCACATTTCCTCCTCCCTTTATTTTCCATTTCATAGACTCCTGAAGCCAAGCACAGTGAGAAGGACTATTTTGTAATCATTTTGATTTATCTATATGCAGGAGGTTTACGAAATCCCTTAAGAACTCATCCTCCTAGATTTGTAGCTCAATTAAGCACATTCAATTAGTCTGGATAGACTGTCTAAGGAACATAGAGGGCTCAAACCTCAGATACTAGGACCTCATGTAGTTTATTTTATTTTATTTAGAAATGCCTTGTACTGATACTGTTTTTTTCAAAACACTTGAAAACTACATATCTGAGATATGTAGTAACTACAGTTCATTTTTATTTAGAGAATGATTTATTTATGTATTTAATTTGTGATTTGAGCAAAGAGAGACAGAGAGAAGGAAAGAAAGGGAGAAAGCAAGCTGTCAAGTCCATGACTAGAACTGCAATTGGCCATGTGGGAGTCCAGCACTCCAACCACCATGCTACCAGCTGGCCCCGTTACAGTTGAATTTCGCACTTCAAAGTTTTCCTTCTATTCTGTCTAAAGGAACATGGATGTAGGATCAGGACAGATAGTATAATATCATTATTTGATGCCCATGAGAGTGAAAAAATCTACTTTTTAATAAACTTTATTTATTTCTTCCATGAGCAAGAGAGACACACAGGGAGACAAAGAGTCAATGAGACAGCAACCCCAAGAAGGCTTCCAGGCCACTATCCATCCCCCCCTCTACAGTCAGCCCAGATCATGGGCAAATGTGACCAGATGAGCAGGGCAGTGTCTGGATGTGAATCCAGAGCCTTCCTATATGGGTTAGCCCCCCTCCCCCCAGCATCTCATTTTATTATGGTAAGAGTGTTTAGCCCCATGAAAAATCTTCTAACTCATGTCTGGTTAGATGACAAAGTGAGAGAAATTCAAGACACGATAAGTCACTTTTGTTGTCACCACCCCACTATCTCTGGTGTGTATTGAAACAGGTGGAACTGGCCTAGCTGCAGAGGTTAGGCAATAAGGGTGCCATCACATGGTACTGGAGGGCATGAAGGAAGGTGTAGGGTTCCAAACCTGAGTGTTCCTGAACATGCCAGTGGCTCACAGGCATAATCCTGTCTGACTGCAGAGCTGGAGGGGAGGATCACAACACCCAGTCAAGAATGTTCTCTCTCTTACAAAGGAAGTAAATAAGTACTTTTTAAAATGAACACCAATGAGTCCTTTATCACAATTCCAGATGTAATGTTTTCTCCTAAGAGGAAGGACACGCACACACATTTACATTTAGGTAAGAGAGAGAGGAGGAGATAGAGGGAGAGGAAAATGAGAAGAGGATAAAGAAGAGCAGAGGAGAAGAGCAAATCCTTGCTCAGGAGCATACAACTACACACTGAACATCGTAAACAACTTATTCATTGTGTGACACCAAAGACTACTACGTCTTTCAACTTTTGCTGTGTATCCAGGGCTTTGTTGCATAAACTGATAAGAATCCTTTTAATTTTGAACCTGTGGCAAAGCCCATGTTCTAGACTTCCTTACAGTGAGAGGTAGCCATGTATGTGAGTTCTTACCAGCGGAATACATTATTACTGCATGCTCTGATACTGAAAACTTTGCCCACAAACTCCTTTTTTTCTTTCTCTAGTTGAAATCTTAATGAACAATTTGGAGGCCAAAAAGGAGAGCAAAGTCACAGAGTAAAAGGGTCCTGGGTCCCTGAAACATTACAAAGGAAGCTTTTCTGGAGACAGGAGGGTTGAGTGCTTTGTTAGATTGTACATTTCAACTGATTGAAGTCATTGGGCTTTGGGATCCTAGAACAGTAGCTCCCCATGACTAACGCAAACCCAAGTAGAAGGGCCACCCTAGCATATCCAAACCTCCTCTAGCCATATTTCACATCCACTTGTCCTAGTCAAATTTTACAGGTACACATACACTCCTCCTGGTGTATTATACTGCCACTGATAAAAATGCCTTCATCTCTAAAGACATTCTGAAGACATAATTTAATACCAAGAGGACTGGCATGAGGGGGATTTTTTTAACCTATCAATAAATGATACCATGTAGGTAGTTGCCTGTTTACATACTGCACGAGTCAGTTCTATTGAATTCCATGCCGTTTCTATCAATAGGCAAAAAGACAAATGGTAAGAAAAATAAAATGACAAGTTGGTTAGAGTCTTTAAAATGTGCTATGAGTGGGGACCAGTAGTTGGCATAATGGCTCTGTCACTGGATTCCCATGTAGTTGACCGCGGTTCGAGTCCCGCACCCAGTGGCTTAAACTCACGCCAGGCGCGTGTGCGTGTGTGCCCAAGATCCTGAGAGGAGAATGGAGGAGAAGGGATTGGGGCATGGCTTATCCGCCCTAGGGGGTGATTTCTTGCTTTCTGTCTCTGTCTCTGTCTGTCTGTCTGGCCAGTGCACATGCCCTATAGCAAAAACCTCTCAAAAAAAAAAATGTACTATGAGTGGATACCAGCAGAATATTATTTTCATTTATTATCAAATTTATAGAGGAAATAAACTTTCTCCAAACCTTTCCAAATATAGACACATATTTCCACTCTCTAAGGAAAAGCTAAACAAATAGGCATCCCCAAAGAGTGTCAGTGAAAACTTCACTTCCTTATAGATTTCTATAATCTCATGCTGCAAGTTTAGTCCCCTGGCCAATAAATTACAGTACCCATAGTAGGATAACATTGCTTTGCCACTGTTATGGTTATTAACACAGCTACTATCGAGAATTCTATTAGCTGCATGCTTTTTTATGGATATGAGTTTATCACAATATCCCTGAGGGCAGACGGGCAATGACTTTTATCAACACTATTTCAGTGATGAAGGAACTAGAAAGAGACATGTAAAGGCATTTCCTATCATAATACAGCAAATCTTAAGCAGAATTAGGTTTAGAAGAGGAAATATTTCAACTGCTGTGCATTTAGGCAATGATTCATACTCATCTAATAGTTTTTGGACAGAATTTCTGCTGAAGAGGAAGGTTATCTTTTTTTTAAATTTTTTTTCCTCCAATATCAAACCAAAAAATTCCAAACTCCATATGGCCTTGGTAATTGAAGTAGATTCAAAAGACTCCAAATTATGACTTTGTTTGTTTGTTTCTTTCCTAGGAATGTCCCAGTAGAGCAGTTACATAAAGGAGGAAGAGGATGAAAAGGATCAGTTCGAAAAGTTGTCAGTACTGGTCTATAAAGTATATAGAAATATTATTGATATCCATAGCATATCATCATAAATTTATTTCTGCTTCTTTATCATTAGAAATACTTGAGCATTGGGGAACCAGCAGTTAGCGTAATGGCTATGTCGCTGGACTCCCAGCGTTTCGCATCCTGGACCCGGTGGCTTAAAACTCATGCCGGGTGTGTGTGCGTGCATGCCCAAGATCCCAAGAGGAGAATGGAGGAGAAGGGATTGCGGCATGACCATCCCCCCTGGGGGGTGATTTCTCGCTTTCTGTCTGTCTGTCTCTGTCTGGCGAGCGCACACACCCTATAGTGAAAAAACCTCTCAAAAAAAAAAAAAAAGAAAAAAAGAAATACTTGAGCATTGTAATTCAGAACTATTCAAGGATAAAACATCCTACAAGTTAGACTTAATGCTGATTATCCCTGACAAAGGTGTATTTCGAAAACTAGTTATTTATTTTTAATTTGAGCAGAGAGAGAGAGGGGAAGAGGAAATATACATAAAGTAATAGGCAACCATAGTCTGATTTGCTACACCCTCAATGATCTATTCCTAAGCAATCTCTTTTTTTTCCTTGGAGAAGTTTTCACTGTAGGGCGCATGCGCTCGGCAGACAGAGACATAGAGACAGAAAGCGAGAAATCACCCCCCAGGGGGATGGTCACGCCACAATCCCTTCTCCTCCATTCTCCTCTTGGGATCTTGGGCATGCACACACACGCGCCTGGTGTGAGTTTTAAGCCACCGGGTCCGGGACGTGAACCGCAGTCGACTACGTGGGAGTCCAGCGACACAGCCATTACACTAAGTGCTGGTTACCCCAAACGATCTCTTGATATATGCTTCTGCCGCACACAAACATTATGAACCATGCACAAGTCTCCCCATTCCTATTCAGTTAACTCCCTGAAATACCCCTGTCTTTATACATCCCAATCACTTTAAATCTACATCTCTTTTTCTTTAAGGCTACATTTCTCAGTCCTTTTTGGCTTTTAAAAATGCCTCCTTAAAATATTGCAGCTTTTCTTGAATTTCCAAGTTATCTTTGTGAGGTCATTCACTTTTTCCCTCACTTCCTATATCAATGGTTTGTAGTCCTTCAGAGAATAAAGACTGTTAGGTTCAATTTTTTTCTTTAAATTTTCTCTAAAAACTAGCATTGTATTTTACAAGTAGACATGCTTATTTCTCTTCTCCAAACATTTTTTTTTTTTTTTTTTTTTTTTTTATGTAGCTTCCTTAAAAATCTGTCTTACATGGAGGAGGTACCATTGTATTTGAAATGAGATGTGCATTTTTCATACAACACAAAAGGGTGACAATGTATATTTGGTAGCATTAGTAATTTTAGAGTAAGGATCATTTTGCTTTGGATTCAACTATGACTGCTCATGTTTCATGCTTATTTTTTATTTTATACATTTAATCACTATACATCACTTTGTTGTTTCATGTTTTTAAAATTCCTCCTTTCATTACATTCTGGTTAGGATTTCAATTTTGTTAAAGAAGCTAATACATTAGACAGTATTTCCCTAAGTCTTTACTCTGTGTTCTCTTGTTGACTATTTAAATTACCCCTACATAGCATTAAAGTCAGAAAGTTTCATGAAAAGACTCTTTTAGAAGGTTAAATGACATAGTCTTCTTTCTACAAAGACAGTGACACACAAGATATTGAGCAAATAAAAAAGGATGACTAGACTGAACTCTCCTAGAAAAAAAAATATATAGATAACCAAGGTCATTGTAAGTCATGAGAGTTAAAAGAGTTATCATTCCAACAAGCATATTTTTAAAATGCAGATGATTTGGGGAGTTTATCTAGTACATTATATAATCAAGATACCCCTGTACTAGACTCTCAAACCTTTAATCTGCCAAGAAATTCTATCTTCAAAGACTTTTATGATTGCTCAAATCTCCATCTTGTATTTGGTGGAAAATCAAACATTCTCTCAAACTTACCAGAATTCTTTAGAAATTTAGGGTGAGGGTTTAGCAAATGTTGTAATGGTTACATTGCTGGACTCCCATGTAATTGACCACAGTTCAAGTCCTGGACTCAGTGGCTTAAAACTCACACTGAGTGCATGTGCGTGCGTGCCCAAGATCCTGAGAAAAGAATGGAGGAGAAGGGATTGTGGCATAGCCATCCCCCATGAGGGGTGATTTCTTGCTTTCTGTCTGTCTTTGTCTGTCTCTCCAATGAGTGCACACACCCTATAGCAAAAATCTCTCCTTTGAAAAAGAACAAATGTGGGGATCAGCAGATGGCTAATCGTTATGTCACAGCTCCCATGTAGTTGACCATGATTTGAGTGCCAGACCCAGCGGCTTACACTCTGGGTGCTTGTATGTGTGTGTGCCCAAAATCCCGAGAGGAGAATGCATGAGAAAGAATGTGGCATGGCCATCCCCCCTTGGGGGGTGATTTCTTACTTTCTGTCTCTCTAGCAAGCACATGCACCCTATGGCAAAAATTTCTCTAAAAACAGTAGGAATTTTGGGTGAGATGGAATGAGTTGGTCTAGTGAAGGCTGCGGTGTGTTAGTGCCTAATACTCCCTTTATTTGGTACATTTACAGGTGCTTGAAGGTCGATTTCATCAAACTGTATTCAAAGCTACAAAAATGTATTAGAGGAAAAAAGGTTGTAGAAATAAGGCTTGCTGTTGTTTGTATGTGTTTAATAGATTCTAATTATAGTTCATATAAACAACAAAAAATTTAAGGGTGAGGGCAAGAATTTTGATAGGACTTGAGAAATTCAAGTCCTTAAGGCATAGGGGCACCAGACCACCTTATACATCTGCACTTTAGAGAGTTTATAAAGAAAGCTGCCAAAGAGATCTGCACTGGGAGAAACATGAATGGCCAAAAAGAATCAAAGTTCTATAACTAGAAAGCCTGCTCCTGTTTTATAACTAGGCCAAGCAGGAACAGAATGGGCTACCCAAAGTCTACAGTTAGGCATTTGGAGTCCTTTTTGAAGACTGGAAACTATTTTGCCTTAAGAGGCCTCCTAAGGAGCTATCTAATATAGACATGAATTCATTCATCCCTTCACTTGGACAGAGAGGGACACTGGGTGTCCTGAGAGTTGAGTGGTCTGCCCAAGACCATGCTAGAGGCTGAGATTTGACTAGAAGAGAAGTCTCCTTATCCCTATCCCTTTTTCTTACTTTCTGTCTCTCTAGCAAGCACATGCACCCTATGGCAAAAATTTCTCTAAAAACAGTAGGAATTTTGGGTGAGATGGAATGAGTTGGTCTAGTGAAGGCTGCGGTGTGTTAGTGCCTAATACTCCCTTTATTTGGTACATTTACAGGTGCTTGAAGGTCGATTTCATCAAACTGTATTCAAAGCTACAAAAATGTATTAGAGGAAAAAAGGTTGTAGAAATAAGGCTTGCTGTTGTTTGTATGTGTTTAATAGATTCTAATTATAGTTCATATAAACAACAAAAAATTTAAGGGTGAGGGCAAGAATTTTGATAGGACTTGAGAAATTCAAGTCCTTAAGGCATAGGGGCACCAGACCACCTTATACATCTGCACTTTAGAGAGTTTATAAAGAAAGCTGCCAAAGAGATCTGCACTGGGAGAAACATGAATGGCCAAAAAGAATCAAAGTTCTATAACTAGAAAGCCTGCTCCTGTTTTATAACTAGGCCAAGCAGGAACAGAATGGGCTACCCAAAGTCTACAGTTAGGCATTTGGAGTCCTTTTTGAAGACTGGAAACTATTTTGCCTTAAGAGGCCTCCTAAGGAGCTATCTAATATAGACATGAATTCATTCATCCCTTCACTTGGACAGAGAGGGACACTGGGTGTCCTGAGAGTTGAGTGGTCTGCCCAAGACCATGCTAGAGGCTGAGATTTGACTAGAAGAGAAGTCTCCTTATCCCTATCCCTTTACTGTGCCTGTTCTACCTGGAAATGAATTAGAGAACTTGTATTACAAACATTAGGACTTCAAAACATCAAGGAAAAGGGGACAAATTCTATGTCTTGACCCTAAAATATGATAAGACAGTTCAAGTATCTGTAACATAAATGGGAGTACTTCTACTTCTGTGACAGATTTCCTTATACCTCCTATATGCAGTTGGAAGACATAAGAATAAAACTTGGTAGTTACAGTAATGAAAATCATCATACAGCATCATTTTCTCAACTGTCCAGATTTAAGGTATGTCTCAAAGTAGAATTTAAGATCTTCTTCACTTTATGTGTCTGATCAGTTTTCCAGTATCCATTTACTCTGCATTCAAGTTTAGGAACCATAATCCTAGCCCTATTGCTTATCAAGTTGTTTCCAGACCAGCAGCATCAATGCCAAGGGAGAACTTGTTAGCTGTTTGACATTTCAGGCACATTCATCTTTTTAATTTTTTTTTCTTTTAAGTCTTTTTCTTTCTCTTACTTCTTTTTTTTTAATTTAAATTTATTTATTTACATTCATTCACTATACATCATTACAGCATACAAAATGAGATTTTCCATCAAGAATACACTGTATAGTGGTTCAATCAAGCACATAAATATACATGTTATCATCAACAAATAATTTTCCATTTCTTGTTTCCTGTATATTTTGCTTTTTTCCCCATACTTGATTCTCTATCTCTCACCCTCTGCTGTGTCCCACCTTCTTCCCATACTGTCTCTGGTATACATGGTTGCTTTCTATGCCTTTCCCCCCCACATTTTATTGATTCACTAAAGATCTTAATTAATATAAATATTTTCAATAGCAATCACAGCTAATATATATATATATCCATGAACACAAGTCTGATTTAGGCATAAATCTCAGTGCGTAGAATGAACATACTAGAAAGCAGCACCTTGCCAGGGCTATATAGCTTACTGCAGTCATCAAATA